>NW_027103834.1:12278-133196 GCF_902728285.1 Clytia hemisphaerica | reverse complement strand
ACAATTGGGCTTACGAGTAATTTAAAAGATACTGAAGTTGAGCCAGTGTGGTTAGCACGTTCGACAGTGATATATATTAATGAGAGTTTATATGGGCTCTTCCAGAAAAAATTTAATATAGGGGAAGGGGTGGGGCGAAGGATATAACAATTTTTGGAAATATAACATTGTGAATCTCGACCCCTGGCAGTGGGTCCTTGGAGCAACTAAAGGCACTATCCAATGGTCGCAAGAGGTTCCGCCCCTTCACGTATGTTTTTAAAGTCTGTCTCGAAATAATTTGCAGCTGGAGAAAAAAATGGCTGTAACTTTTGATAGAATTCGAATCAAGTTGCGATTTTGTGCTCGTTAAAAAGATATTCGTGAGTGGAACATTATCAAGTAAAAAAATTGAGAAAAAAAAGGAAAATGAAAATGAAAAATGAAGAAGAAAAAAATCAACTTTTTGTAGAATGTGGTATAATTACCATTTTCACAGGAGTGACTCTTCATATCTTAGATCATCATCAATGTGAAAAAAATTTTCAAAAATATTCATTCAATCAAAAGATATCAAACAAAGTTTATTGCTGGTTGATCGACAAAAGGCTGTTTTTTTGTCGTTTTTTACCATATTACTATTTTATAGAGTCAACCAGCAATAAACTTTCTTTGATATCTTTTGATTGAATGAATATTTTTGAAAATTCTTTTGGCAGTGATGATGATCTAAGATTGAAGAATCACACCTGTGAAAATGGTAATTATACCACATTTCTACAAAAAGTTGATTTTTTTCTTCTTCATTTTTCATTTTCATTTTCCTTTTTTTTCTCAATTTTTTTACTTGATAATATTCCACTCACGAATATCATTTTAACAAGCACTTAATCGCAACTTGATTCGAACTCTATCAAAAGTTACAGCCATTTTTGTCTCCAGCTGCAAATTATTTCGAGACAGACTTTACCTTAAAGGAAGAAATTTTGGCGGGAATTTAATTTGGCGGATGGCCAAAAAAGTTTTTTCAGAGGGAATTTAATTTGGCGGATGGACGAAAAAATTAAATTTGGCGGGAATTTAATTTGGCGGTCGCTGAAAAATTTAACCTTAAGATGGCGTCAAAACAGCGAAAAAATAGCAAAAACACCTTAAAAGAGATCATATTTTCAAAATGTTTAATTTGGCGGGAATTTAATTCGGCGGATGGCGGAAAAAATAAAATTTTGGCGGGAACTTCATTTGGCAGATTTCAGTCAAATTCGCCAAATCCACCAAATCCGCCAAATTTTCTTTCCGCCAAAATTTCTTCCTTTAAGGTAGGTTTTTTCGAAGCATTTCGATGGGGTATGGTCAGATGGTCCCATTTGTTGAATAATCGAAAACTTTCGGAAAAACCTAACTTTTCAGCAAGTTTTCATGATTTTGATGATGTCACAGAAATAAAACAATGCAATGTCTTCTTTTTTCAAAAAAAGATATATCTTTTGTTATTTTGATAAATATACTAAATATTTTACAAATATTTTTATATAATAATATTTTAAAACCATCAAAGAATTCTCCCTCCAAATTTGAGGTCTCTAGCTACACTACAAAAAGAGATATGCAAAATTGAAGAGGCATGACTGGAAAATTTCTTTTTTTTCTTTTTTGACACATTTTTCGAATTTTTCCAAGCTATTTTCGTAACCTTTTTTTTGACATTTTTAGTCAAATTTTTGACACTAAAATTTGAATATCTTTACAACCACTTATCCTCTGGAGGCCTATGACCCCTCATTTTCTTTCTTTTTCAAAGCTCTACAAGATAGGATAGGTTTTGAAAAAAATATTAAAATTTGAAAAATCTTCTGGAGTTGCTACCCTGCGCATCGCTCTTTTGTTTTCCTTCTAGTTATTCTAGTGTAAACGGGGCCTTAATAAAATCGAACGATATTTGTCAGACGATCGAACATTTTTATTCAAATCACGAATCGTCTGTCGAAATCATCACAAAACATAAAAATAAAACAAAAACAAAAATGTACAAAGATGGCTTGTTGGTTCTTCAGCAGTTTTGATTTATTTCTTGACAAATTCGACAAATTTGATTACCTCCGTACTTCTTTATCATAGAATATCCACTTGGTTTTGCAAGGTAAGTTTCGTTCACTAAAAGAGCACTCCTCCCGCCCGCGGGACTTGCAAAAACCTCTCATTGATTGACACTCTGATAAAACCCAAAAAGAGACATGGTTTTAAGCCTTATAATACCCCAAACACACCACACAAACCTCGGCGGCACAACTCTCGCCACCCTGTGCAACGATCTTTCTTTCATGCTCCTAGTTCTTCTAATGTAAATGGTGCCTTAAAATTATGGTCACGTGTCTGGAATTTGATTGGTCGAGCGCGATAAAAGTTTATAATTTGATTGGTCGAACGGGATTTTCACTTTCGTTTTCGTAATCAAAACAAACCGAAAAATACTTTGCGACATAAAAAAGTTCGAAGTTGGGAGGGGAATGAAAAATCTTTCGTGTAATTTCTTCTGTCTTTTATCATACTTTATATATGAAGGAAATTTTCTGTTTTGCTATGCCAAAATTGATTCACAAATGTAAATACTACAGAGTTTTTCTATACACAAAGAGATTGTGAGATGAGAAGATATAAACAGTTCTTTTTTGTTTTCCTGTGTTCTGTGTGTTTCATCAAGAGCAGATGAACAAAATAACAAATAGTAAAGCATAAAGCATTTTTTGAAAAAAATAACATCACATTACAAAATTCCTGTACATACATTTGGATTTTAAAACTATATAAAGTATTTACAAATTCTTTATGGCTTCACTTTTATCAAGAGTGATGCAAAAGTATTTGAATAATACCTCCTCTTTGAAGTTGCATTCCAAAATATTTCTTTCCATTCAAAAAAAAATTCTCAATTAAAGCACCCTCAGAATTTTTCACACAGTAGCACTTCATAGGGAAAAAAGTTGCCTAGTAAATAAAATTTTATCAAAACTGTTGGT
The DNA here is from genome assembly GCF_902728285.1 of Clytia hemisphaerica. Lineage (NCBI taxonomy): Eukaryota > Metazoa > Cnidaria > Hydrozoa > Leptothecata > Clytiidae > Clytia > Clytia hemisphaerica. Next base: position 130,200 of record NW_027103834.1, on the reverse strand, counting down.
GAAAAAATACTTCCTTTTTTTAGCAGAAAATGTTTTTAATATCTTATAATTTTATCATCGAGTATATGTATTTATCGTCACTTCATACAACATCAGTCACAATATTCCACATTCACTCAAGTTAACAACGTAAATAAAATGTAAACAGTTCTTCTTACAGCAGCATATCCATACCACTGTAAAAAATGCAGCTATGTCCATCCATCACGAAACAAACTGGTACATGAAAAATATGTTCAACTGTTCCCAAATCATAGCATGTACGAGGACTTTCAAAAAGGGTGCAGAGATATGTAGCTTCAGAGTCGAACCATGCCAGAAGCACAAGAAGACAAAGTCTTTGATCGATGGTTTGATCTTAATTTTCAATGATAGTCACAGGATTTTAAATTTAATCAAATCAATGTGTCCTACTGCTACTTCCTCAACATTATTTCATAAAATTTCAAATCAGTATACAATATGATGCTCAGAACTAACCAGAGTTTTTCGTTCATCGTAGAGTTACTTTTCACTTCATTTTATTTGGTTGGTGCAAAATCTCATGATACAGTGCTTTTATCGAGAAAATAATATCCGCGTTCCATGATTCTATCGAAGTATTCTGAAGTTATGTAGACTACAGTCTCCAGAGTTGATTTTTCAAGTCATTGGATGAACAAAAATGTCCCATATTTTGAAGTACAAACCATGAAAATCTACTTTGAGCAAGGCTTGATGAGTTTCATTTCACTTATCAGATCCATATGCACACTTTCGAGAGAAAATAGAAATCTCTTTCTCCTCTTGAGTGTTCAAAATTGACTACATTGTTATTTAACTGAAAGAAGCAAGAGAAGATATAGTTCTGTATAAATTGGTTAGCAAAAGAATTCAACCTTGACATTAAATATCTTCTTGTATCTTCAGCATCATAGAAAAATAAACATTGAAACTTTGCACAAAGATAGTTGAATAAAAACACTTTATGATTTTGATAATATTAACATGTTATAGACACCTAAAAGTATATTTAATCAGTGGTAAAAATATAAACATTTCACTGATCAAATTATTTCGCTTCCATTTTGAAATCTTCGAAGCTTCTGGTGCTAGTCTATCTCAACTTCATTTCTCTCGCAATTCCCGCACAAACTTTCCGTGAATCGTTTTTAACTTTGCTGGATAAAATGAAACAAGTTTATTTGCTAGCGTCTTTTGGTCTAGTATTGGATTATCCCTTTAAAAAATCGAACGATATTTGTCCAACGTTCGAACATTTTTATTCGAATCGTCTGCGTCTGTCGAAATCATCAAAAGTAAACAAAAGCAAAAATCTATAAAGATGGCTTGTTGTTGGTTCTTGGCTAGTTTTGATTTGTCTTCTTGACAAATTCGCCAAATTTGATTACCTCCTTACCTCTTTATCTTATCATTGAATATCCACTTGGTTTTGCAAAGTAAGTTTAGTTCACTTTAGAAGTTATCTGGCACTCAGATGGTGAAATTTTCATCCGACACGCTAAAGCTCTATCTGAAGGTCGGGAAAATTTTCAACATCTGGAAGGTTTACATTGCGGAATTTTGCGAGACCGTGTCAAGAATTTTGCAGCGGGAGGTCTGGTAAACCCAGCCTTCGTTTTCGGTGATTGGCGGGTCCAACCAAAATATCTTTTTACAGGCAAGGGCTGTTGAACCCGACTGGGGATGTGGCACATCAAAGGCCGACTATCATTCCTCTCCGATGGGAAATTGGCCCGCTCCCTTTCTTTAGAGCTTTAGCGTGGGCGGCCGCCAATCCGCCATCGGAATTATATCAGATAAACTTAAAAGAGCACTGTTCCCGCCCGCGCGACCAGCAAACACTTCTTATTTATTGACCTTATTCTAATTTGATACTTGCTGTTAAAAGTCGAGGGATGATGAAGATCCTTTCTGTCACCGTTCAAACTATTTTTTTTCCATTTAACAGCAAAATAAACATTTAAAACCGAAGAGCCACTGTTTAGATGCATGCGCCCGCGCGGCAATTTGATCAACTTCAGATTTTAAGTCCGTGTTTCGGCTTCCAGTATTTTTTTGCTGTTCACTGCTAGGGTACACCATTTTAAAACGGCATTTTTCGCTGTCCTAGCTACCAGCTACTACCAACTGAGAAAATTTTCGTGGCTTTAACCCAAAGCCTTCAAGGTAATTTTGACAAAATCATCGATTTGAACATGTGATTTATATAGCAAATTCTATAGCAAATTTTCGCTTGGGATAGAAGTTAAGAGTCATTTTCTGTAAAAATCAGGCAGAATCAGGCAGGTTGAGGAAGTGATATCCTCAGATTTTGCCAATTTTTGGATATTTTGCTCAAATACATGAAAATAACATCCTGTATAGATTTTTTTGAAAAATTTTTTTTCGTTCCCAAGATATGGGCCTTTAAAATTTGGGCCAATTTGCCCAAAAAAGTGCACTTTTGATAAATCTTTGACTTCAAGAGCAATTTTAAACATGATCAAGCCTAAGATTCATTTCAAAACATATTTTCCTGGAAGAAATCCATGGGTACACTGCAAAAAATCATTTCTTAAAGAAAGTCACACATCTTATAGCAAGAAAGTTAAACTCCTAATAAGGAATTAAGTCTTAATACAAGAAAACGCCATTTCAATGTTTTTCATTTTCTTAGAATTTTCAAAAGTCGAACTGAATTCTTCGCTCAAGAAAAATAATCTTACTGTAAAGATTTTGTCAATATTTTTCTTATGTTAAAAAAATTACAATATTAATTTTCTTAAATTTTCTTAAAAAGGGCGAAAATCAATAGCAAGCGTATTTTTTAACAATAGGCTTTAACTCCTATTAACATATTTCTTTTATCTTTCGAATAAACATTTGAAAAAATGTTTCTCTGGAAATTGACGAAAAGATAGTACCAAAATGCTATGAGAAGATATAGGTTTGTTGAGTGTAAAATTTTAATTTTCAAAAAAGCACGCGGTGCGAGAAGACGTGTCTTCAAAAACTTAAAAGATAAGTATTTTTCTTTCATTGTTACTTTATCGTTTATTTATTGCTTTTTTGCCTGTAAAGCTATAACATACCACAGTTATAAGCTGATACATGTAAAGCAAATCTTTAAGCAAATTTTATTGAAGGAAATGGAAAGGAATAAGTAAGACAGCGTATCCAGGAAAATTCATGGATGTTGTTATGTTTATATCCACAGCCACGGCTACCATCTTTGTTTAGCATTTGAGATTTCGTGCGTATTTACACGAATCGTATTTACTTCTAGCAAGACAACCATGAAGCCAAGATGGCGTCTAGCTGACTCAATTTATTTCTAAACCTACCTGATTTAAATCCACTTACTCTGTTACAATCCGTCCACAAAGAGACACAACAACTGGCGACGAAGATAGTCAACAGATCATAGAACACTATTTCAACAATATTTGAGTGAATCAAGACTCAAATGGCAGCACAACTCCAGATTCCTATGGTCCAAAACTTCGACCCACGAGGAGATCCACAAACACTCAGCCAAAGATGGGAAAGATGGCAGAAATCGTTTACATACTTTATCACCGCATCTGGTATAGGAAACGATGCCAGAAAGAAGGCCCTCTTACTACATACAATGGGCACTGAAACACAAGAACTTTTTGAAACTCTACCAGATACTGGACAAACATACGATGAAGCAGTCGAAGCACTTACGACATACTTCATACCACAGAAAAACGTTACATTCGAGAGATCAGTTTTCAACAATGCAAACCAACAAACCCATGAGACAACTGAACAATACGTATCAAGACTACGCAAACTTGCTCAAAATTGCGATTATGGAAATTCTTTAAACGACCACATCCGAGACAGAGTAGTATCTGGCTGTAAGGGCAGCAAGTACAGAGAGAAATTGCTTGCCGAGAAAAACTTAACCCTTGAAAGAGTTATTGAAATCGGTCAATCCATGGAAGCAGCCAAATCCCAGTCGAAAAGGATAGAACAATCTAACAACAAAGATCCACCTGACCACGTCAACACTTTAGACCGGCAGAACAACCGAAATTTCCGTGGAAGAGGAAGATCCAACATCCGTTTCCCAAGAGGAGGAAGTGGACCTAGAAATCGATCACAGGCACCACACCCATCAACCAGAGGAACCAACAGCCATCGTATCATGTGCGGAAGGTGTGGAGCAATGGGCCACAAAGGTGAGGAATGTCGTAGATCCAAAAATTCGAAATGCAACAAATGTGGCAAAACTGGACACTTTCAACGCATGTGTCTGTCCAACCGTCAACAACCGATCAATAGACGAGGCGTAAATCAACTAGAGGAACAGCCACCAGAAGATGACCCACCAACACCTGTCCAAGCAACCGACGAGGATCTCGAAAACAGGTTTGAAGACATAATTATTTTCAAAATCGGCGGACATGAACTACCACTGTACTCCATAGACATTCTGAACACCAAAGTATCTGTACTTATCGACTCAGGCTCATCAGTCAATATCATAGATGAAATTACATATAATTCGCTCGATTCAAAACCGCAACTCACCAATTCATCTTCACGTATCTTCCCGTACCAGTCAACACACCCAATTCCAACGCTAGGAACCTTCTCAACCGTTATCAGAGCAGACGGACAAGATCAGCATGCAGAGTTCATCGTAGTTCAAGGTAACTCTGGCTCAATCCTTGGCAGATCAACCGCCATTAGTTTAGACATTCTTCGAATTGGCAAACCATCAGAACCAGAGCTCGTAAGATCATTATCAAGCAAAGAGTACAAAGAAAACATTATGAAAAACCATTCAAAACTGTTCGAAGGAGTTGGTAAACTTCAAAACTTTAAACTACAACTTCACATTGATCCAAACGTCACACCAGTGCAGCAGCCAATCAGACGCATACCGTTTCACTCAAGAGAGAAAATTGAAAATGAACTTGAGAGACTTATTAAATTAGACATCATTGAACCTGTTGATGGTCCTACCACATGGCTTAACCCAGTCGTTGCTGGTAGTCGAAAAAACGGTAAAATCAGACTTTGTGTGGACATGAGAAAAGCCAATGAAGCAATTATCAGGGAACGTCACGTCATACCAAAACTAGAAGACATCACCGCAGAACTTCATGACGCAACTCACTTCTCCAAGATCGACCTCCGAGACGGTTACCACCAAATCGAATTAGACGAATCATCAAGGAACATCACTACGTTCGCTACCCACAAAGGACTATTCCGGTACAAGAGACTCTTTTATGGTGTTAATTCTGGATTTGAAGCTTTCCAGAAACAGATTGAAATTGTATTATCTGGATTGGAGGGAGTAAAGAACATCTCCGACGACATAGTAATTTGGGGTAGAACACAAGAGGAACATGACGAACGGTTATATGCTTTACTAGACTGCCTTCTCAAGAACGGACTCCGAGTAAACCCAGAGAAGTGCATTTTCGATGTGCCATCGATCGACTTCGATGGACATATCATCTCAGCAGATGGTATAAGACTTGATCCAACCAAGAAAGATGCTATTGATGCTATTAAACAACCAAAAAACGTTTCAGAAGTAAGATCGCTTATGGGACTTATGAACTATTGTTTAAAATTTATTCCCAGTTACGCTACACTCACAGAACCAATCAGACGTCTCACCAAGAAAAATGCAAAGTTTGAATGGGGTCCAGAACAGTCAGAAGCATTTAAACTCTTAAAACAAAAACTTTTAGAGTCGCCAACCTTAGCATTCTACAACCCGCTAGCTGAAACCAAAGTCGTCACTGATGCCAGTCCATTCGGACTAGGAGCCGTCCTTCTTCAAAAGCAACCGAACGGAGATTTCTTACCAGTATCCTACGGTTCCAGATCACTGTCAGATGTTGAATCCAGATACAGCCAAACGGAAAGAGAAGCCCTTGCCGTAATGTGGGCTTGTGAACATTACCACTATTATCTATATGATAGACTCTTTACCGTAGAAACCGATCACAAACCGCTACTGTCACTACTAACATCCAAGGCAAAACGTCCAACACCACGTATTCAGAGATGGCTACTCAGACTCCAAGCATACCACTACACAATGTCGTACATCCCAGGTAAACTGAATGCAGCAGACATCCTCTCGCGTAGCCCCATCAAGACAGCAGACCAAGAAAATCCTGCAGACCATCACATTGCTACAATCACCCGCCAAGCTGTCCCAGAATCGCTCTCCATCACAGAAATTGCAAAGGAGACAGCCACAGATCAAACCTTGTCCACTGTAGTCAACAGCGTTATCAGAGACAACTGGAGCAACAACCCAGACATCACGCCATTCCGTAAGATCAGAGATCAACTATCTGTATTTAATGGCATCCTTCTCAAGAACAACCAAATTGTCATACCTCAGTCGTTACAAAGGAAAATTCTCGACATCGCCCACCAAGGACACCAAGGTATTGTACGAACAAAGCTTTACCTCAGAGATCACGTATGGTGGCCAAAGATCAACCAGCATGTAGAAGACCTAGTCAAACAATGTCATGCCTGTCAAATCGTCATACCGAAACACAGCAAAGCCGAACCGTTAAAACCAACACCATTACCAGAAGAACCTTGGCAGCAACTCGGTATTGATCTCAAAGGACCGCTTCCAGATCAGAACACATTACTCGTGATCCTTGACTACCACTCCAGGTACCCGATTGTTCATGTTCTCAACAAAGACACCACATCAGACCGAATCATTGAAAAGCTGATGTCAACCTTTGCTATCTTTGGGTATCCTGAATCAATCGTCACAGACAACGGACCACAATTCATTGCATCCAACTTTGAAGAATTCCTCAAGTCGAGAAACATCAACCACCGTAAAGTCTTGCCGTATCATGCAGCAGGAAATGGTGAAGTGGAAAGATTCAACCGTACCCTTGGCAAGTTCCTTCAAACATGCAGCGCCAATCGTACAGACTGGAAGAAGCAACTCGACTCATTCTTGTTATCCTACCGCAACACACCTCACCCTGCTACAGGTGCGTCACCTTCTTCGTTAATGTACAAACACACACCGAGAAGTCACCTTCCAACACTTACAAAGCCGGTACTCCAAAATCAACACGTCATTCAAAAGGACGCCGCCTACAAAAGTCAAACAAAATTGTACACCGACAAGAAACGTCGTGCTCACCATCACAACCTTCAGCCTGGGCAACTTGTCTTATGCAAGAACCTCCGTCGACGTAGCAAGTCCCAGCCATACTATGAGACCACTCCGTACGAAATTGTTCGCGTTCATCACAGTGGCATCACCATATCCAATGGGAAGAAAACCTACTGCAGACACGCATCACACATCAAGGAATATTACCCTTCTCAAAACACAGCTGCTACCAAGTCGTCAACAGCACCGACACGTCAAACACAGCCAACCAGTACTTCCAGCACCTTCGCGTCACTGACGGTAGAAGAAGAAATGCCACAACTCACTTCTGACTCAGAAACAGACTCTGACTCTGATTCATCAGAAATGGACACTATCCCATACAGAGAGGAAATTAGTGATTTAGAAACTGTTGAACTTGGTGCTAATAATAGCACAGAACTAAAACGCTCAAGAAAGAAACCAACTTGGATGGAAGATTATGACACATGAAATTTTTAGTATTTCTAGGAAAATAGTTTATATTTTTACATCCCTGTTATCGGTTAGACCCGATTTATGCCGTTCAGGTCCTCCAGAGAGTCGCACAGGGTTTTGCCTTTGCTTGCCCCACTGTGCCTTCACAGTTCGTTTTGTTTGTTTTCTTTTCGTAGCCTTTCAGTGCTGAGTTTGTCAAGACGGCATCCAGTAAGGGAGGGATGTTATGTTTATATCCACAGCCACGGCTACCATCTTTGTTTAGCATTTGAGATTTCGTGCGTATTTACACGAATCGTATTTACTTCTAGCAAGACAACCATGAAGCCAAGATGGCGTCTAGCTGACTCAATTTATTTCTAAACCTACCTGATTTAAATCCACTTACTCTGTTACAATCCGTCCACAAAGAGACACAACAGATGTGGTCTACTCTCAAGTACTTTAAACGGTGCTGTTTGTAGTACCAGCCATAACGATTTTCGCTTAGCTGTATGAAGGTAAAAATGGGAAAGAATGAGTCAGCGTATTCAGGAAAATTCATGGATGTGGTCTACTCTCAAGTACTTTAACCAGTGCTGTTTGTAGTACCGGCCATAACGATTTTCGCGTAGCTGTATGAAGGTAAAAATGGGAAAGAATGAGACAGCGTATTCAGGAAAATTCATGGATGTGGTCTACTCTCAAGTACTTTAACCAGTGCTGTTTGTAGTACCAGCCATAACGATTTTCGCTTAGCTGTATGAAGGTAAAAATAGAAAAGAATGAGTCAGCGTATTCAGGAAAATTCATGGATGTGGTCTACTCTCAAGTACTTTAACCAGTGCTGTTTGTAGTACCAGCCATAACGATTTCGCTTAGCTGTATGAAGGTAAAAATGGGAAAGAATGAGTCAGCGTATTCAGGAAAATTCATGGATGTGGTCTACTCTCAAGTACTTTAACCAGTGCTGCTTGTAGTACCAGCCATAACGATTTTCGCGTAGCTGTATGAAGGTAAAAATGGGAAAGAATGAGTCAGCGTATTCAGGAAAATTCATGGATGTGGTCTACTCTCAAGTACTTTAAACGGTGCTGTTTGTAGTACCAGCCATAACGATTTTCGCTTAGCTGTATGAAGGTAAAAATGGGAAAGAATGAGTCAACGTATTCAGGAAAATTCATGGATGTGGTCTACTCTCAAGTACTTTAAACAGTGCTGTTTGTAGTACCAGCCATAACGATTTTCGCTTAGCTGTATGAAGGTAAAAATGGGAAAGAATGAGTCAGCGTATTCAGGAAAATTCATGGATGTGGTCTACTCTCAAGTACTTTAAATGGTGCTGTTTGTAGTACCAGCCATAACGTTTTTCGCGTAGCTGTATGAAGGTAAAAATGGGAAAGAATGAGTCAGCGTATTCAGGAAAATTCATGGATGTGGTCTACTCTCAAGTACTTTAAACGGTGCTGTTTGTAGTACCAGCCATAACGATTTTCGCTTAGCTGTATGAAGGTAAAAATAGGAAAGAATGAGTCAGCGTATTCAGGAAAATTCATGGATGTGGTCTACTCTCAAGTACTTTAAACGGTGCTGTTTGTAGTACCAGCCATAACGATTTTCGCTTAGCTGTATGAAGGTAAAAATGGGAAAGAATGAGTCAGCGTATTCAGGAAAATTCATGGATGTGGTCTACTCTCAAGTACTTTAATCAGTGCTGTTTGTAGTACCAGCCATAACGATTTTTGCTTAGCTGTATGAAGGTAAAAATGGGAAAGAATGAGACAGCGTATCCAGGAAAATTCATGGATGTGGTCTACTCTCAAGTACTTTAAACGGTGCTGTTTGTAGTACCAGCCATAACGATTTTCGCTTAGCTGTATGAAGGTAAAAATGGGAAAGAATGAGTCAGCGTATTCAGGAAAATTCATGGATGTGGTCTACTCTCAAGTACTTTAAACGGTGCTGTTTGTAGTACCAGCCATAACGATTTTCGCGTAGCTGTATGAAGGTAAAAATGGGAAAGAACGAGTCAGTGGTGTTTAGCAAAATTCATGGATGTGGTCTACTCTCAAGTACTTTAAACGGTGCTGTTTGTAGTACCAGCCATAACGATTTTCGCTTAGCTGTATGAAGGTAAAAATGGGAAAGAACGAGTCAGTGGTATTTAGTAAAATTCATGGATGTGGTCTACTTTCAAGTGCTTTAACCAGTGCTGTTTTTAGTACCAGCCATAAATATTTTATAAGCTCAGCTGTATGATAGAGTGAAAAGTGAGTGGCTATCCATGAAAATCTATTTATGTTGTGTATAAAATTCCAGGTCTTCCAGCTACTTTATCTGGTGCTCTAACAATTTATAAAAATATTTCTTATAGTAATATTTTCCTTTTTCTTATAAATAGTAGCGTATTCCATTACCGATAATTTATGTGAACTTTTTCTTGATTTAAGAAAATTAAAGAAGATATTTTCTCATCACAAGAAAATATTTATTTATAAAGTTAAGTAAAAAATACTTGACATAAGAAAAATTTTCTTAATGGTATAAGAAAAATTATCTTAAAAGAATTTTAAGAAAATTTTTCTTACCTATCGGAATAGAAAATATTTCTCATCTTAAGTAAGTTTTTACTTAACTCGTTATTTTTTTTCTTCTAACAAGAAATGATTTTTTGCAGTGTACTTTGAAAAAATGGTATTTTGAGAATTTTTTTTTGACCCCATGGCTAGAAATCATTGCCTGAAATCACAACATTTCTAATTTTGAATAGATTTTGAGAGCAATTAGCTGGCTTGGCCACAAGTGTCACATTGATATATTTGTATATTTCTGAAGTCTTTATGGTCATCTTTAACTTTCAATTAAAATTTTCATGTGACACTTAAGGCCACGTCCTAAAATGGCGGTTAAAGATAGCTTTTCGCTCAATTTTTAGTATTTTCAATGAGCTTTTAAAGCCATGGCCCTAAGTTCCACCACTGAAACAAACCATTTTTAGTTAGTGTTTTGGCCATATTACCCAATCCTAAAATCAAACCCATGTGCTCCAATACCATTTTTGCACAATTTATCTTCGAAAATATTTTTAAGTCATCAAGACTTAGCCAATTTTTCCCTTAGCAACGCATTATTTTTCCCTAGCAACCAGGCATCCAGCTTTATCAAAATTTTCCAAACTGTTTCCTAGTGGTTCCAGACCATGGTAAATGTCTTAGATTGCAATATCAAAGTCTTGGACACAATTTTGACTGAATTTTAGGGCAAATTAGGGTCGCAGAGACAGAAATAGCAGACCCCAACAGGTAACGAGGAAGCAACTTTGGCTGATGCTTGTTGCAAAACCCTAAATCAAATCAAATTGATTCTAATGTTTTTAACATTAATGCAGAGGAAATACTAAGAGAAAATTAAGTGGGGGTACTTAGCATAGAAGTTGAAGGTTCTTTTAACAGGTGAAATGAGCGAGGGAAGATATATCACAAGTGTTTCAACCGGTATTCCAACGAAGCCATATTTTGGTTTGTACAAAAATTTTGCCCGCTCAAATCTAAACAACAAAATGGTCAATCTCACTAAAGCAAAACATTGCCGCCACGGCATTTCCCTGGATTAAAATTCTGGTCACGTGACCATCCGTGATTTTAGACCAATGAAAACGCTTCATTTCCCCGGATTAAAGTTGTGTCTACACTAACACGCGGAAATTAGCTAGAAAAAGAGAGAAAAAACCGGGGGTCAAATTTAATGTTTCTCCCTTCTTGCGGCAAACATAAAAGACTTTAGGAGGCCATTTATGTAAGAAAGGGGTGTTATATCATAAATAAATTATGTAAGTAAGTGATATTTTAAGTAAGAAGTTCATTAACAATTTTATTTTGAAGTTTGTTTTTAAAAACAAAACCCCCGTGCTAGAATGTAACCTCATTTTCTTAACTTATGGACCCATTTGGAAGTCTTTGTAAAACAGATCATATGGCAGTGTAGTTACAGCCTATACAAGAATTGGAATCCAAAGTCTGAGGTTGTAACTCCTTGCCAGTGACCCCGCAGAGAAATTTTTAGTTGGCAGACACTGACTTTCAGTGTGAGGCTGGAACTTCGATTTTTGAGGATTACGATTTTACCAGTTTTTTAGCGATTTTTACCTCGCTAACCCAAATCTCGCAACCTCTTTACCTTAAGGAAGATCGAAATTAGAGTTTTTCACATTCCGAAAAAAACGCATAGCAGAAATTTTTTCATCTTCACAGGATCGATTCCCAACAACAAAATACACCTTTTGTTCTTTGAGTTCTGACATTTTCCTTCAAAGAATATCGATCACTTTCCTTTTCTCCTTGAGCGCGCGAGAAAAAAATGATTAGCTCGCGTTTTTGCGCGGGCAAATAAAGATGAGGCGGCATTCTTGCACTGAGGGTGCTGCTTAGTTTCCACCCTTTTTTGCGCCCACGATAGAATGGTCCAAACACGGGGGTATTCCAAATGATAAACTATGTCGTTCTGTAAGTGATTATTTTTTAAGAGATACAAATAGTATATGGAATGATATTAACTTATTTATTTAAGTATTTTTGAGTGCAAATTTAAATATATATGGTTAAATAAAAAACAAATAATAACAGTTTTACAAATCTCGGAAAAGAACTCCCATAGGAATTCCGATACCTTAATTTCAGAACGGCTTCAAGAATATCATAATGGCAGATAATTTTTAAATTTTCTGAGGAATTGTGTGTAATCTATTGATGTTGATGGCTTGTTGATTCTTTAAAGAAAAAAGATAACATGTATAGCTTTTTCTAATCCTGGAATATCGAGGTTTGAAAAACGAAGATTTTTGATAGTTATCAGCGTGGGCTTGGCCGCCATTTTGAATTTCGATTTTTTTTCTGCTGTACTCGGCAATTTAGAGGTTGTTCGTAATACGCCATTTGGCTTACGCGTAACACTTGTGATATGAGTATTTGATATCATCAAACTAATCGAACTTTTTACTGATCGAACCAATCGAACTGCTATTGCTTCAAAAATTGTGAGTGTTTGATTAGGTTCGATTAATTTTTTTAATCGAACTTTAATCGTTCGATGGAGTTCGATTAGTTTGATTGTTTGATTGGTTCGACAAGTTCGATTGATCGGGTCTGGACTAAAGCTCTAAAAAAAGCCTGAAAACATATATATATTTAGGGACACCAAGTTTAGAAACCTAATTACAAATGGTGCAACCTAATAAAATGAAAAGTTTTAAGTAAAATAAAATGAAATAAAATATAATATAATTACACAGTAATAAAGTTTTAAAGTATCCTATATATCCTAAATAAATCTTTTTGTATTCACATTTTTGTTTTTTTTCATGAAATTTTATACAGTTAAAAACAATAATAAGACTCTGATATGAAATTACTGTTGCTGAGGGGGTTCCTGAGGGGTGTATTTGTTGAGGTAAAATTTTTGAATATGTGATAATAAATCTAGTGGTTCAATGATTTGTAGATTTTTGTCATCAAGATGCTCTTGTAAATTATTCCAAGCTGTGTGAGAGAGTTGTGGCCAAAGGTGGTTGTATTGACGTTCCTGACAAAGAGGAGGCTGATATATGGTTGGCTCTAGTCCCAATGTCATGAGGAATTGTAGAAAAGACAGTCGAAGAAGGAAGGTATCTGTTCAGGTAGCGGTATATGAACATAATGTTGAGTGTTTCAACGAGATCAAAGAATTTTAAGATTTTAAGTTCATTATAGGTGGGAGTGACAGAAGCCCTTGGTTCTTGGAAAGTCATAATCCTGATGGCAGTGTTTTGTAGGACTTGGATTCTGTGAGTGACAGTGTTATCACAGAGGCCCCAAGTTTGACAAGCATAGCGAATGTGAGAGGAGAAGATAGCATGGTAGACATTGATAAGGTTTGGAAGAGGGAGATAGTGACGGAGTTTAGAGAGTTTAGCCCCATTTGCACGACAAAGTTTTACAGCAACAACAGCAAGATGTTGTTTCCAAGAGAGGTGTTCATCAAGATTAAAGGTGCGTGCACACAATGTAGCAAAACTGCTTTGCTCATAAATTCGCTTCGCAATTAATTTTAATGACAAACTTGACTTCATTGAACTAACAATTGACAACTAATGAACTACGAACTAATTGTCGAATTAAGGTGTGTCTTGATCGCTCCACAAGTTTTTATTTTTTTGAATTTGCATTTAGATGGATACCGTCAACTGCTCTAACTTGGGACGATCTGGTCAAATCTGGTTGAAATTTGACACACAAGACCCTTGTCATTATAAGGTAACTTTTGACAAAAATTTTTTTTGATGACGTCACTTATCATACCCAAAGTGAGCAAAAACTGAAAATTTTCTTTGTTCTTTTGACTAGCTATTGTATTCTAACAAAGGCTTTAGAAAAAAGTTCCCTGTGTCTAAAATGCTTATTTTATCCTAAATATTCAATAAATTACGGTTTAAACGATATATTTGACATAAAAAATAAATTTGTATTGGAAATGTGTCAATTTTTGTGACACACTGTCAGAAATGTCATCATGCTCAAGGTGTGAAAATTTTTAGGTGTCAAATTTTTTCATTTATTTTAAAGCTAAATAAAACTTACGAATTTACAGAAAATTTGTGTCGCTGCAAGCGATTTAGAGCACATTCAAGATCAGCCAGGATCGGCCAAGTAATTCTACGGCCCAAATCGGCCTAGTTCGGCCAGGTCCGGTTCGGATCGACCAAGTTCGGTCTGGATCGGCCAATAACGGCCAGGTCCGGTTTTGCCAAGTTACAAACCTGATAAAACAAAAACAGTGATGTTCGACCAATGTAAGACCGGTCTAGGTCGATATGGTCCGGTCCAGGCCGATACGAACCGGTCCAGAACGTTTTACGGAACCCGAAATACTGATTATAAGCAAAATTGTTTTCAAACAGTTTTTTTGTCGTAAATGACATACTCCCCTGTATTTCATAACCTTGACTCACTCGCTCTTATGAATCCATTTAGAAAAGATTATTAGAAATCCTCCTTAGAATAGAATTGCACTGTGTCCCTTCGTTAGTTTATTTAGACATCCCTGTTTCATTTACATATATCTCCCCTGTTATAACTTGCATGTCAATATTTTTGTTCGTATTTCATACACAGCTAGTAAAGTAACACCAAAACCAAAAGGAACAATTGGTTGTTTCGACCTTTTAACTAAAGACAGCTTAATATCTCAAAAAGAAACTGTTACTTGCCTTTTCCATTGCTGATATTCCAATAATACAGTTATCTTGATAATTTATAATCTTATCTTTTAGCTCATGAAAAATTATTCTCGTGACGGTTTTCACTCTAGTGAAAACATAAAAATAAAAATACTTCACCTTCTTGCTTCTGTTGTGGTACTTTTCCTTTTGCTTTTGTTTTGATTTTAGAGTCAGAGACTTTTCAAAACATTTGAACGTTCTCTGGAGTTCATTCGAACACTTTACAAAAAGATTCGAAAGTTTTTAGGCACTCGAAATTGTAAACAAAAAAATACCGTCATACGAAAAAGATTTGCTTGTTTGTTTTCAGACCGGACTTGGCCGAATTTGGCCGATTTGGACCAGTCTAGATCAGCCTTTGTTTAGAGAAAAGATTAAGAAACATGGCTCAGCTAAGATTGGCCTAGATTGGCCCAGATCGGTCAACATCGGCCAAATTCGGCCAGGAACGGTCCATATCAGCCAAAAGTTCGGCTTTTTAAGGATCGGCCCATTTTCAATGTGCTTCAAATCGCTTGCAGGGACACATTTCATCCCAAAAGCTCTATTATTTCAGGGGCTATTAACAATAGTTTCACCCCCGAACAGAAAAAGCCCCCCCCCCCTAGTACGAATAGGGTTAAGACAATGTGAAAATGTGTGATTTTCTCGCCCAATGGTGACAGTTTCAGCACCAGATTATTTTAACATATACTTTTGATGTTTCAACAAAAGTTTCACAATGTAAACATAGTTTCAGAACTGTTTTGAAGGAGCTTCGCAGCTTTTTAACATTTAGTTTCAGGAAGAGCTCCAATCACTTTGATTATATATTCACATAAGTACTATAGTACTTGAAATGAAAATAGTCTCATTATCAAACAAGGCACCTTAACTCTAAAACGTGTGTCTCAAATTTAAATATTGCAGGGTAATTGTGGGACTCTAAAATTTGAGTTTGAAGTGTTCATTTTTTTTAATGGAACAGCCCATTTGTAATAAAAATGGTTAAGTCAGCAGAGTTCTGGATAGGAACAGACCCATTTGAATTTTCCAAAATATCCTTTTTTACCAGCAAGTGTTTATAAAAAAACTTTGTTTATCTTAAATTTCAAATTTAAAGAAAGTAATATATATGTAATAAAAGACAGCTTTTGGATGGTAAGATATTTTAAAGAAAATTGATTTCTAGATAAACAAGAATTTTCAAATCAAGCTTCTTCTATGCAGTTATCTGGTGCTGTAAATGTATTTCAATCTTAAATGTAACAAAATTAATTAAAAAATCTATAACAAAAACCATTACATTGTGCTCCAGGGGTGAGATAAACTGTCCAACAGACACCTCTAATGTATGGATTAATTTGTGCCCACACAAGTCGTTTACAAAATTTCTCTGCTGTGCTTTCTGAAATGAAGAAAATAACCAATGAACAAACACAATATATACAAGCATTGCAATGAACAGATTCTACACTACATGGAAAATGTCTATTGACCAAAAGCATTATCTTGATATATTTTTTAATCAATTTATAAGATTCAATTAGAAATTTCGGCATATCTTTCATGAAAACTTTTATCATGCATTTTCTAGCATCTAAAGGTACAGGTAAATAATTTTCGAGAATTTTTAGATGAAAAGAATAGCTAATTTCCTAGTCTATATATTGTTTGTTTAACTTATTAAACCAAATGTTGAACAACAACATGGTAACAAACATACTTGCTCTGCAAGCCACAAGACATTCATCTAGCCAACCAGCTTGTGTGTATTGCACTGAAACCAATCCAATGATCAAAATTGCTATGAAAGTTGACGTCTTCATAATGCTATTCTAATAATGAAATAACATTGAACTTTGTGTATTTTTTGAGTATAATTGTGACAACCCTTTAAAAAAAGTGCCCCTGTCTAGTTTTCCTTGTCAATTATTTAAATCTTAAATTTATGTTTTCAAGCAGAGTTTTCCTTAAAAAAATTTCTCTGCTACAGTTTCTTGAGAGTGATAGAAATATTCTTACCTTTCGAAATCAGTCAGCCTTCTTGAGAGATTTGTGATAAAAATGAGTTGAAATCTCCTCTTTTTATACTCTAACTTCTAGGAAATCATCAAGTGTATCATATTTAATATCTGTTTGCCTGTTTAAGCATTGCTTTCAACACATCATCATTTCTGTCATGAGTGGGAATAAATATTGATAGACAGTTGGTTAAATAGACTGATAAAAATAATATTTATGAACATTACTGCAACATCATGAAATAATTTTGCAAATGATACTATTTTTCTCAGTTTCCCGGAAAATTATTATAAAAAGTCATGAGCCACTGCACTATTGCTGAGAGAATTACACTAGAGATCACTACAATCAGAATAAAAGTATGAATTTAGGATAGAAAATTTATAAATGATGTAACAATTTTTAAAAGCCAATGAAATAATTCCTGGTAAATCAAAGAAAAATTTAGAAATTTTTTTTTTTCACAACACTAAAAATGAAAAGTTATCAAACAAAAACAAACATCTTTGGTTTTTGTTTTTAAATGATTACATTTCTAAAGGAAAACATTCAAATAGGTCTGCAGAGGCTGAAATTTGGTTCTCAAACAATATTCATTCATTTGCAAGATTGTTCTCAATCAAATTGCGAAATCTGAGATTTTCTGTGTGCCTATTTGACAATCTGTCTGTCTGAAAACCTTAGGAAAGGATAGAAGCTTTAAAATCTGAAACTGCCGAAATGTTGCATTCAGTTCTTTAGGTATAATTACCTTGAGAGAACCTTTTTCAAAAGTAAGTCTGTGACATTAGTCAGAGGCAACCAGATGACCCCTCTCTTGCTGTAGCTATCTAGCAAAGGTAGGGAAGGGCAACACTCTTTCTCCCTGAGTTGGCCCACTTTCCCTCTTGGTCCTTTAATTGCAGGGATTCAACAAGGGATTTAAAACCATACCGAATGCTCTACCTTTGCACTATGATGGCTCTTTAAATTTGTGGCACTTATTTAGTTTTTACAGGGCCTATAAACAATAGCTTTCAAACATTCATTGAAACTTTGAGACAAAATCACCTACACTTAAATCTAATCTGAACTATTTATGTTTTAGTTATCAAGTAAAAGAAATAATAAAAATAAAAATGGCTCGTCACAGAAATGTCAGGAATCTGGACCTTGATGATGGTAAAAAATTCTTCATAAATGTTCTTTATTTTCTTGTTCTTTTTTTTGTTATAAATTTCAGAATATTCCATCTTTGTCATAAAACTCAAGTTATAAACATCCATAAGATTTAGTTTCAAGTACACTCTCCTTGAAATGAGGTAATCATAAAGAAAATAAATGCTATTTTTTCATCCCTGTCTAGAAATGTATGATGATTTTTACGGACGATCATTAGAAGAAACTGACTTTTGTGTTTCGCCATCCACAGGTACGAGTAATGTTTACCTATCACATTGCATTTACATCTTACACAACATTTATCATTCTTACTATAACTTTTTAAATTGCTTGATGGCCTTCAGCTTAATAATGGCAAATTATGAAACTTATGGTATGAACATTTTGTATTATTAGCATGAATTATTATTTGATATCCTTACAAACTTATGGAAAATTATTGTTCACAGATAGAGTTTTTAAAGTTGATTTTCCATCTAGAATTTAAACTCATTTTGTGGTAACTGATTAGATAAAAATGTACCTTTATTATTTGATCGAACACTATAGAGGCAGAATTTATGTTCCGACGCGACAAAGGACACACTTTGTCTTCATTTATTGAACAAGATACCAAAATTGATGAAAAAGATGAAGAAAACGAAGAGGAAGATTTTGCAGAAGAAGAAGAATACAGAAGACCTCAGCTTGATCCTGCTACTCAAGGTATGTCTCCAATTTTGTGAGGGCTTATTTATTGACTTCACGGTATTAAGTGCAGGTGTTAGGATATTTTCTATTCAAAGACTATACAGCTTCAATTTTTTCTCCTAGTAGCATAATATCTGGATTTGGCTGGGTCAAATTGTGTTAGGTAATAATTACCTTTAGTCATTTGTGTTCAATAACTTCAGTGGCATGCATCTAGTATTTATTCTTTTGATTTGGCTACAAGTTGTGAGTTTTTCCAATATTTTCTTTTTTATCCTCAGAGAAACTTCAGACATGTATAGAGAAGATTGAGGATATTTTTGGTGATTCATATCACGAAAGAGAAATGGTGAACGCTGTGATGACAAGCAATTACAACGTTGAAGCAGCAGTGGATGCTCTAATCAATAAAAGTAAACTTAAATTTGGCATAAGTAATTTATGTAAACATTTTCTTATGAACGTCAAGCAAAGTTAATCAGCCTCTTTGTATGAAGGCTTGTTAGCTGTCAGTTTACTTTCATCCATTACAATAAACAACCGACAGTAAATCAAAACGCAATTTACCACTTGTTGACGTTCAAAATTAAGCCCTAAAACTTATTTTCTTAGTGTAACTATACCCCTAGTATGTGAGAGTATTCTTAGGTGCCTAATAAATCGGTGGTTGGAGAAATTTTCAAATTTGAATAAACAGGGGAATGTAAATGCTGGGGGGATAGAGAATTATATACCTCTAAATATCCCCTAAATAAGGTGATTATAAACTATAAAACCAGGCTATTTAGAGCAAAAAGGTACTCTTCTTTGGTAGCTGAAAATATTTTCCTAATAAGGTCTGGGGTTTGGAAAAATTTAAAATTTAACAAAAAAGGGGGCTTTAATTTGTACCTAAGAGTAAACTTAACCGAAGTCTGCATATTATGTTTCAATATTATAATCAAGGTCTATTTTCTTTGTTTAGATACAAGTGCAAGCGCAAGTGCTAGTGCAGTGCCAACTCCACGTAAACCTGGTAGGACTTTTAATAATCTTTGATAAACCAAACAATTGAAAATCCTTACAGCATATGCCAAACCCATTTTGAGATTTTAAGATTTTCAATTTATTCATGCCCCTCATCATTAATCTTTCTATTAAATCAATCTAGAAAAAATGAAAAGGAAAAGTTGCATACTTTAGCAAATTTGATGTATGATTCTGCGAGGCTTGGTTGCTTAGCTTTATCAATTTTAGACTCTGCTTCGCAGTTTTCTTGAGAATATTGACCAGAACAAATGTCAAAGTTACCATCATTAACAGACCTCTTGCAATCACAACAAGAGAACAATGCTTCTCAAGCATCTTCATCATTGGCAGATCTCCTGGCAACCTCACCAAGTAGAAATACCATAAATAATGAAGGTAGAGGATCAACACTAACATTCGGCTCACCAAAACATCAACCCTCTTTAGCTGAACTGTTATCCAGTCCCACTGCTATCGCAGGAAATAGTACACAAATGGGCCATAACAAACTTAACCCGCTTAAGGGTGAATCAAAATCTAGTAGCAGTGCTTTGCCGTCACTTTCTGAATTGATGAAACAAGGACAGCATGGAACATCTCAACAGCACAGCAAAAGCAACTCAAATAGCTCGCTTCCGTCCCTCAGTTCATTACTGAATCAAACCTCCAGTACAAAAAAACAGTCAAGCACTTTACCAAGCTTAACAGACATTTTGAAAAACGGTCAATACGAATCAACCTCGGCAACCAAAAAAGACGAAAACTCAACCAATATTCCTGACTTATCCTCTTTACTAAGAACAGTCAACATAAATAATGAACCTAGCATTAACATTTCACCACTAATAAAATCAGTCGAGGGTGTCAACCTTTCAGATCTGGCTACTATGCATAAGAGAACTACAAATACTGTGAGAAGTAAATCACCAGAGTTGAACAATAGTCCACAATATGTTCTTAAAGAATCTACGTATATGAATCGACCTTCAAGTTTTGGGAAAATCGTAGGTGCCCAATATAGGAAGCTGTCAAGTTTAAATTCTCAGAAGCAATCGGTTTATGGTAAGAAGCAGAAATCACTTAAGCAAACAACTGTTAACATGTGTATTTTGTACACAGAGGATATGATAAGTGGAAAAGACTTACTGGCCAAATTTTACAATTTTACGGAACCATCACCTGATGACGTCATTAAAAATATTCAGGACAAAGCTTTTGAACGAGACAGTATGAAATAATATCATGGTCTGGCACAAGTGGATTTTTTTTCAAAATTTAAATTTATTATGCATTGCAAAGAATAGAATTCACTATTTCAGTGATAAAAGAGTCCATTTTTTATAGGAATGATTTTTGACTGAATTTGAACTTTAACCTTTAATTTTACCTTTAGCTGAATTTTTAGTTACCAAAAGCATGAAAAGCAATCTTTATTGCATTTTGAAGAAGTCGGTCAAATTATTTAATTTATTTATCAGACAATTTTTTTTCATACATCCATGTTGTAAAGATATACCATTGTTAACTTTTATTTTCAAACTTTCGAAGAAAGCGGAGTTTCATTGGTTGAATCGAAATTTTTATGTACAGTTGACGCTCTCTAATTCGATCTTCAAGCGGAATTAGATTTTCATCGAATAAGGGAGCTTATCGAATAAGGGAGCGTCGTTTATGAGAGTTTTTTCGTTGACGGGGACTTTAAATTTCATCGAATAAGGGAGCCTATCGAATAGTAGACTGTTGAATTAGAGAGCGTCAACTGTATATTTCTTTTGGTAACCTTGAAAATTGTAAAGCTATAAAACTTTCCCTAGCTAAAAATCACTTCAAAAAGGTATTAGTAGTGTTCCAATTTCAGGCTGTAATTCTGAGAACACTTAGGGACTCTCTGAACAAAAATATTTCGTTTTTCATGATGTGTAATTAAATGTTTTGAAATTTATTATTATTTTTAATCATTTTTTATGATTTTACTTTTAATGATTTTAAGCAAGTATGTAAAATGAATATAGTTGCCAATCTCCAAATTTTATAGATATTATGAGTATTTTGAATGTTCTGGCTATCCCTAAAACTTAATTTCACAATAAAGTGCATTGTCTATAACCATAACGTTTTAACAGCAGATACATGTAGATTTCCGTATCAAAAATATATCTTTATTATTCCCTCTATTTTTTCAAAATATCGCTATCAAAACGGTTTTCTGATGTCCTACTTTCTTGCATATATTTATCTTCAGAGTTCTTTGGCAATAATATTGTGATCAACACCAGAGATTCACCGAAACCTCCTTCATCAACACAACAACCCTCCAAACCACAATTCCTGGAATCAAAACAAAGCGAATCAGCCAGTTCTAGTAAACCGTCATCTGGGTAATTACTACAAAATATCCTTTACACACCAGATAGGCTAAATGTCTACAGATTTCCCGTGAAATCGTGTCCAGATTTAAAGTCTGCCATGTTGTTTTCTGTTTTATCACCCTAATTAAACGTCTTTACTTTTTACATGTTTTCTTTTATTTAAAATGTATATATACAAACAGAGATCGAAGATATTTTCAAATGATTCAAAATTATTGATTGTTTGTTCATGCATCCCCTGGTTTTATAACGGTGTAAGGGTTTCCTTTAAAGATCAATACTTTAGATTGAACCTAACTTGTATTTAAAACTTTTTCATAACAAAAAGTATCTGTCGCATCTAGTGCAAGTACGCCAAAGACTGATACAAGTCGAGCACAAAGCAGAGAAAGCTTACTAGATGACAGTATCAATCGAACTCCAAAAGCATCCAAATCTAGAGAGGTATTGTTTTGTTCAATGCCCCCCATTCTGTTATTGTTTTGAATATTATCGCCCTTTTGATTTTACTAAAAATGTTGTATAATACACCCCCTTCTCGCAGACCCAGTAGAATTTTTTCATCCAGTTGGGGTAAAAATAATGGAGTGAAACTCGATGGGGATTAATATTCCCATGCTTTTTATGACCGGGATTTAAATGCTTTTGTTTTCAAGGATTGGTTTGATTATCTTCAGTGGGGACAAAAATTGGAGTATAATTTCCACCGGGGACAATATTTCGGCCATTTTTTCCCAGTGGGAAGAGTTCCCAGTGGGTTTGTGAGAAGGGGGTGTTATAATATAAGATTATCTCGAGATTGATATAAAGAATATGTAAAAATTTATAAGATAGTCGTTCCTTTTCATACTATTTATGATTTATAATATAAATGTGGATATAATAGATTAAAAAAATCATTTGGCGTGTTATGCAAATGTTGGTTCTTCTTTTTGGCTAGAATGGCTCAATAGTAATTGGTGCAAGGCATGTCGTACCAATAAGGTTTCTCCGTCATAGACAGTCGGTTAGGTAGGTGTGCTACAAAATAAAAAGAAAAGATTCGATTTGTCACACGGGTTTCGAATTCACTGTATGTCTTGTTTTAATTAATATTCGAACGAAATGAATCACCAAGTAAAGAAAAAATAGGTGAGCGGCAACCACGTGGTGTTAAATCAGGCACCGACCAGGGACCATTGCACATCAATTTTGTGCCCTTTTGAAACACTCCCACGATGTACCCTGAACACTAATCATGTTCACACTGTTTATCTAGCCTTCTCTTTATACATTTATCCACTCTAAACGCAACAAAAGGAACTGAGCCAAGTTTATGAGAAAGGGGCGTAAGAACTTTTCAACTTTTAAACATTTGACGTAAATCCTTCCTGGTAAATTTGAACCCAGTCTCCTGAGGCTTGCATGCATATCGGTTGTGCTATATTAGATTAATATTTTGATCGTTTTTCTTTCACCAGGTGATTGATATACCAAGTGAGTTGAAGAAACGACAATCTGGGAAAGAACTCATCAATCTTGTTGTCATCGGTAAGTTCAATAAATAAACCAACTCCGTCTGCAGTAGTAGGGTTCACGCATCCCCTCTGATATGTTTTGATATACAGGATGCGTATCGTGTTTCAAATTCCCTACGAGAGTTACCCCCGTCTTTGTGTTTTTGAATCTTAAAAACTTGATTAGCTTGAGATATCTTAAAATTTCATTAAATTTGAATTAAGAATTTGAATGGCTAGTACAATCATGGGATTTCAAAACCTTTTTAAGAAAATTGAAACAGGTTACCCCTGGTAAAACATATCAGAGGGGATGCGTGCAGCCTACCCATAGTAGCGTTCTAACTTGACAAATACTCTTTAGAGGGATGTCGAAAATTAGATGCACTCTTCTAGTGGAAGGAAATTTGTATAAAATAAGAGGGGAGAGTGCGCAAGATGATTTCATGATATTTTCTCTGTTTAAATTGCTTCTTAAAAAACCTGCCCAAAACAAGATGGGTAAGATAACCGCTCGATCAAAAACTACATACAATTTTATCCCACCCTTTGAATGTAGTGTACATCAAGATGAATTTAGTCCTGCGCATAATTTGTATTTGTTTTTATTTCGTTGGTTAACATTATGTCAGTTAGTTACTTGACATTTTGTTGAAGCTTGAGATTTGGTTGATATAGTGCCTAACTGGATTTTGCCGAGTCAGCCTATATTCATTTCACAAAAAGGAGTGAGCTGTTTCCTCCTGTTACGCCAGTCACACATAATTCTAATCTTGCCAGATCTTGCTAATGCAGAGATGGTTCAGTTCCACTAAAAGGTTTTTTACCTGTTTGATATTGCTGATAGTTATTTCCATTCCAATATGTGTTTCCTCTCACTGCATCTGCATATGAAGTATAAATACCCCTCGGTACTCGACTCAGACTCTCATTACTCTGTCCTCGCATCAGTTTATTGTGACATGATTTCCCATCTTCGTCGTCATTGCTCCTTTGCCTTTTCTTCGTCTCCTCTAATTTCCAAAGTGCTTTCTCTACAAAATGAACTTCCCGTAAGTTGAGTGGGTCGGTTGGGTTAATCGGCCGATTGACGCCCGGCAACGTAAAATAATCGTCGGCTTTTTGCTGTTCGGTGAGGGTGACGCCGTTATTTTTCTCGTCCATTCTATTTCTTCTCTGCCACCTGTTTATTAGCCTGTTAGACGAAAACCGCTTTTTTATCGCGATTTAACGTCTGTTAATTTTTGCCGTGGAATCGAATGTTCTTGGACGGGAAAGTCCGTCCAAGCTTTTCTCTTCGGCGCAGCTCATTTTGCCGTGACTTTGGACAAGCTGCACTCCATCGCGTGTGCTTTTTTCGTTTTTTAAGAAGTCGCTGCATTGCTTCGATCGGTAAAGTTCAAATAGATTTTCGAACTTTCGAATTTTGCAATTCGAATTTTGTGATTCGAATTTTGAAATTTTTTTGAGAGAGAACCAAAAAATCATTTGTTTTGAAAAGTTGAAACCGAACGAAAAAGAAACAGTATCAGTGGATGGAGGAGAAAAGAAGATGGAAATCCTTTTTTTTGGTTTTTTGCATCAACAGCAGCAGAGTTGTTGGGTTATTTCCATAACAGGATTGAAGAATCCCAGAGACTGTAAACATTGAGAATGAAAATTATCAAATCAGATTAGATCATATCCTACCTAGAACCATAAGTGCTGCAATCCAATGATGATTGAAGACGAACTTGTACTTTTTGTATGCTTTGGGATGGCGGGCATGAAACCTGGAAGAATTTATTTTGTTTATTCCTGGCCTATTCCAGTGGAAAGAAGAACTGTTTGTTTGTTATTGTTTTTATTGGCTGTTCGATGTGGTCTCTATCTGTTCGCTAGTTTGAAAATATTCCATTAATAAAATGGTGGAAAGTAAATTGACATATGATTGAAAGTAAGGTGAAATTTGATTGTATTCGATTCGAAAGTTTGCTGGGAATGGAAATGAAAAACTTTCTTCACAGCTGTCTTCACCAGTGACATAGACAAGTCTAGACAATTCTGGACAATTGCCAAAACTTGACACTATTTTTATGATATTATTCTAGAATTTTTACATTTTAATGTGAAGAGTTTGGTCCTGTATAATCAGAGTTAAAACTACTAATTAATTTTTTGAGATCTCGAGCAGATTTTAGATTTGAATTTCTCAACTTTGGAAACTAGATAGTATAAGCCAGTAAAATGTGGAGGTTTTGCTTCGAATTGTGAGAGGAATCTACCTAAATTTTATTAGTTTTATCTAACTTTCCTATAAATTTATATTTTTAAGATGTTATAGTCATTGACATAGTTTTATTACAACTTTTTAGAACTTTGCTAAATTATTTGGTAAATACATTAATGATATATTTCTATTATTTGTACCTCTTAATCCTGAGATTGCACGAGATCGACTCATTTCCATCAAATGATAGTCTTGGAATCCTCATTATTTTTTATTTTACATCCCTGTTTCAAAAACTGGCTATGGCTAGTGTTGTTTCTTTTATTTGATTTTGGTTGCTTTTCTCTACAAGGAAGAAAACCTTTTGAAGAAGTGGGATTATCTCATTACCTTTCTAAATTAAGAGCCTGTTGACAATACCATTAATTGGAGCTGCTTGAAGACTTTTGGAAACTTTTTTGCTTCTATAGTAACATTTTTGTATCAAAATAATTTCAAAAAAAAACATTTTCAGCTCACCAAACTCCATCCCGATCCCGAGGATTCTTTTGTTTTGATTTTAATGCACGGAACTAAAAAATTGAGACTAGATTGAACATCAACGCACATCCTCTCCTACCTATTCGATTGTCCGTTCCAGTCTTTATTTTCGAGTTCCGTGTTTTCCCGCCCTTATGCACTCCGCACGGGATCGACGTCACCCTCCACCACAGTGCGATAACTTTCGACAAACGCTTCAAAGTGTAACTGACCATAAAACAAAGAAAAAATTTGGTTTGTGGGAAGGTACTGGCTACCTGTTTATGGCATGGTATGTTTTTTTTCTTCGGAATTTTTGTTTTGAAGTCGTTCATTTTGTCGGTTAATGTCGTGACGTCAATTTTCATGTCACTAATCAATTACGTCACTATTCACCCTGCATTGCTTGCTTTTCCCATATCGAAGCGACCTCTTCAATCACAGCCAAAATAGACTTCAGTTCATACACAGCAAATTTTCGTTCATCATTTTTTTGTTCATCATTTTTTTGTTCATCATTCTTTGTTTGTTGTTCAGACATGTCCTTCCAAACTATATGATACTAAAAGGAATTTTTTTGTTATACATCCAACTTAATTTAAAATAACTTCATCTCTTCTATAAATACATTGCTTAACGTTTCATAGTTACACATCCCTTGGAGTCGTATATAATCCTTGCAATTTAGTAACATAGGTGTTATAAGATAATACGATAATTGTTACGGGATAACATCAGCTTGTATAGACTCCGGTTCCCTTCGATTATTTTCTGCTCATTCTTTAGACTCATGCCTTAGACTATATCCATTTCTGTTCATCTTTTTGTCGACAGGTCATGTGGATGCAGGGAAATCAACATTGATGGGTCATCTACTATTCAATCTTGGAAATGTCTCAAAACGTGCCATGCACAAGTAAGCAAAAAATATCATTATTCTGTCAATATAATCCATTATTCTAGGATTTAAGGATCTCCGTTTCAGTGAAGTACTGAATGAGTCAAATTTCTAGGCTGGAGACTCTTTCTAGGCTGCCAGCATCTTTTCTGATTCAGTTTGTTACAAGGGATGCGAACCCCCTTCCTTTTACGTCTCAAAATTAAGCGGATTTCCGTTGGACGTAAAAACTTTGCTCTGAACAGTGCTTTTTAATGTGTTTTTTAATTTCATGATTGAAGGTGTAATCACTCTTTTTTGTTTACTAGGAATGAAATGGAATCGAAGAAATCAGGGAAGGGATCGTTCGCGTTCGCTTGGGTCCTCGACGAAACTGAAGAAGAAAGAACAAGGTATGCTCCTCCTCTTCAACGTCATTATTAGACATGATCAGATTTCGTAAGTAAGTCAATTAATCTGCTGGCTGTCGGCGGAGCCGGGTGTGAGAGAGTCTGTTATCCCCTTTTCTATGTGTGCTAATCCTAGGAGATTCAATGCTGAAATGGAGCGTCACACCTATTATCAACTCCAAGTACCTACTGTCCAGATTAGATTGTACAATCTAAGCTACCAGGGTTCGACAGCACAATCCTTACATTGCAAGGCGAATACTCTATTGACTAAGCCACCCTGCCAAAGGCAGGCAGTTTTTGCGAGAAAATGTATATCTGCTAATCTCAGTTTGATGGCGATCTACCAGTTTTCTTGAGTGTTTAGGCTTTTATCTCAGAATTGACGCTTTTTGGGAAGAGTGTATCGGATTAGTTTTCTAATAATGTCGAATTTTTTACTAGGGGTATAACAATGGATGTAGCGATGACGATGTTTGAAACGAAAACAAAACTGGTCACTCTCCTTGATGCTCCTGGACATCGTGATTTTATACCCAACATGATACAGGGTACCGCCCAGGTAAATGAATTAACGCCCTCTTTGTTTTTCTTAAATTTTTAGCCTAAGAGCTCTAAAAAATCAATAGCGGTCATGAGGTTTAACAGAGCCAAAGCCTCCATAGTGAATAGACTCTATTTTTTAGCTTTCTCTTTATCACTTTCTTGCAAAGGTTGTTAGGATTCTTTAGTTCTTCCCTTGAAAATTCAGAGGATTCTTTGTTAACATCGTTAACTAATAGACCTTTTCATAAATTACGTCACGAACATCACTTGCCTCGTATTCAAACAATTACCATGATGATTATGTCCCTTGAGACCTTAAATGATTTTTTTTATGAAGTAATTTTAGTAAAATCTGCTGGGAGTTAATCACCATGGCAATAATTTCAAAACGAGGCAAGTGCTGTTCGTGACGTAATTTATGAAAAGCTCTATTGTTATTTTATTTCAATCATTATTTATTTTTCTTATCTGATTACTTTTACAGGCAGACGTCGCAATTCTCGTAGTCGATTCACGTCCCGGTGAATTCGAAGCAGGTTTCGATGCTGGCGGTCAAACAAGAGAACACGCGATCTTGGCGCGTTCACTCGGCGTCGGTCAACTGATTGTAGCGGTTAATAAAATGGACTCGGTAAGAAAACGCAGGTGTATAAGCCGCTTCTCTGCGAAGTATCGTGACTTACCTGGTATGATTGAGTCTCCACAACTCGAACTTCCATAACTCGACTATCCTCAAATATACACAGGAATTCTTTCTACTTTTTATTTGCAGATCAATTGGTCGAAAGAACGTTATGATGCCATTGTGTTGAAAATGAAAGTGTTTATGGCGAAACAAGCAGGTTTCAAGGTAAAGTAATACTACAGTATATGTGTTGTGCACGGAAAAAAACTGACAAAGTTTGAAACTTCGATTGAAGTGAATAATACGATTGTTCAAACTGAAAATTAAAAATAATGACAAAACTAAGTGACGAAATATGACAAGAAAAATGACAAGAAAATTGAACAGAAATTGACTAGAAATCTTGAGGAAATTGATCAAATTGACCTTAAAAGTATCATGAAAATCGCACAAGAAATCTCTTGAAATATACCAAAATTAATGAAACCTAACTTAAGCTTAAAGAAATTGATTTAAAAATATCAAAAATAATCTAATTCCAGACACCTGAGCCAAATAGGCTGATGAACAGAAAAACACAGAGAGGCAAAGGCAAAAAGCAGAAAACAACATACCAGGTAGCCAGTATGTGAAAACTGTGAAAAACTGTGCACAAAAGTTGAGAATTGAATTTGATTTGATTTATGAAAGAATCTATGAAAGACCAAAACTGTCTAAGTCTGAAACTCCATATATTGATGCAACCACACACAACGCTTCTCATAGCTTGATTGATGATTCATGAAAATCGAGAGAGAAAGAACGCGTACTTGAATAAAATTGAAAATACTAGATAATTGCCTAAGTGTGAATAAACTAATTATATGACAAAAATTATACAAAATAATTTAAATGACTGCGTAGAATTAATTGTCAAGAGACTGAACAGAAAAGTGACGTAAGACCAAGAAACAAAGGACTGAATAAAATGACACAAAAGACGCTGAATGAGTTAAATTTTTGACCATTTTTGTATACTAAAACCATCGTGCTGCATTACAATATGTCAACATCAGCTACTACACGAATTTTATGTGAGAATTAGATACGACTTTTAGACTGGAGTCGGTTATAATACAGTAAGTAATATGGGCGTTGTATGTTAATAAGAAAATTGCTACTGAATAATTAGTCGTGTATGCATGCTAGATTGTAAGAAATTTCTTGCTATAAATGGGTTTGTGGCCAAACAGGATTTTGGTTTGATTGAACTAGAATGAATAGTAATTGATTCATAACGAAACTGGAAGCGTTGTTGCTTTCAAGTTGAGCTAGAAAAACTGTCTGTCTGTCTGTCTGTAAACTCCGAAAAGCTGTTCTGCTTCATTGAATTTAGCTTTACTCGTGAAAATCTTTTGAATGTTTTTAACAAATCTTCAAGCGAACCTGCAAATTTATGAAATAACAGAATGTGGACTCTGAACCAGATTAGTGTGGTTCTCACTTCCGACTCGTAATAATTTCCGTATTTTGAACCTTACTACGGCTCTCACAATTTTACTTATCTATTGTTTTTATCAGGAGAGTGATGTTTCATACGTACCGTGCAGCGGTTTATCAGGCGAAAATCTGACAGAGAAAGCGAAAGAGCCGGCCCTACTGGAATGGTATAAAGATTCTTCGCTCGTTGAAAAGATAGGTATATAAGTTGTTTATGTCAATCATATACATTCATAAAATAAGAAACAGTCTATCGTATATTTTTATTTTTTCTGAAAAACATAAATCTTCGGCAATGTCCATTTAATTGATTGATTAAACTAAGGAGATGAACGAGGGAGAAAGGCTAGTACTCTTTCACACTGATTTTGTTGTAAAGATGGATGGAAAAAATGAGTTTTATCGGTATTAATATCGGTATTCGCTAATAGAATAGCAAGTTTATTTATGACTTAGGACGACGGTAAATCATCACTTTTACCGTCCTCGATTTTGGGGTTCAAAACTGGGGGTTGTTCCAAATCGTTTCAGACAGTTTACCGTCCTCGAAAGTGCAAATACATAAACTCGCTATTGTCTACAAATGGTTCACATCGTAGATTTCCTTTTCATTCCAGATATATTTTCACCACCGCTTCGACCAATAGAGAAACCATTCCGGTTGTGCGTGTCCGACGTTTATAAAGGTTTGTCAACCTTAGTTCGATGTGTTTTTAGTCAACATTTAGCATTTCTAGCTTTTGGAGCACTTTTGCTGTTCATCTAAACTTTTCAACTGATCAATTTACTATTCCAGTAACACTGTTTAAAATCCAAAACTGTTGGTACATTTTGTCATGGGTCTTAATCTGAGTTTTTTCATTCACTCAGGTCAAGGATCATTCACGATTGCTGGCAAAGTGGAGTCAGGTTCCGTTCAAAATAACGATCGAATAATGGTCATGCCAGCCGGAGAAAATGGCATGGTCAAAGGTGAGAGTCAAACCTTTATGTATTGGTACTATCGTAAGATTAATGA
The DNA here is from genome assembly GCF_902728285.1 of Clytia hemisphaerica. NCBI lineage: Eukaryota > Metazoa > Cnidaria > Hydrozoa > Leptothecata > Clytiidae > Clytia > Clytia hemisphaerica. Next base: position 98,943 of record NW_027103834.1, on the reverse strand, counting down.
AAATGTTGCTTTAGTGCACTTAATTTATAACTTCGACTAACGTTGTTGATACCTTTGTTGAAAGACTTTTTATACAGGGAAAAGTGTTAGCGTGAATTCCGTACGTATTGAAAATTGAAATCAATAGATATATCGATCCTTGCACAAATACTGGCTTGAAAAACGTTTGGGAGACTTGGGTCAAAAATAACGTCACAAAGTGTGAACTGACACACTCAAGCCTAGTTTCCATTCGCCTAGCGTACACACTTGCGCGATCGATGGAAACAGGCCTTCACAGAAAATACGCCGTTAAATAATATTGCTCCTCATAAATTGTTTTTTTCTTCGATAGGACTAACGACACGAGACGAAGGCGTTCGATTCGCTGCAGCTGGTGATTACATCACTGCATCCATGCATGGTGTTGATATGGCACATGTCACGTGAGTGCAACATTCTTTATGCGCATGCGATATATAAAACGAACTGTCTGAGGGTTGGATTTTTTTTGCCTCTTCTCTGGAGCCTGGCAATCTTTGATGTTGGAATTAATTTGTAAAGTGTTCTGATAACGGATGATTGACCTCGATCTCTCCGACTTGGTAACATTTGTTTTGTAACAACATACCTTTATAGTGTATATATAATAATAATATATTCTATATTCGCAATATTTTGATTTTCTTTGGCAAAATTAAACGCATGGAACAATGCGGTTTCTTTCCACAGCGCAATTTGAGTCTGACTAACAATTTGTCTCCTTGTATGAGGTCCAGCCTTGAGTAGTGCCTTTGGCAATGATAATGAAGACGATGATTTTGGAAAGGATGAGCAAAACTTTTCCCAGCTAATTATAGAAAAGTCTTACCCCATACACATCAATCTTTTGATGGGATCGGTGATGAATTTACAAGGAAAATGACGTCTCATTTTTTTTGTCTTTGAGACATTTTGAAGTGATGTCCGCATTAGAGCCGAGGTTTGCAATCTCATTTCTTTTTTTTAAGTGTTGGGAGCATCATTTGTGACGTTAACGCTCCCATGAGAACCACCACGAAACTTGCAGCCCGCATCGTTATTTTCAATATTCAAATACCGCTTACAAAGGGATTCATGGTACGTAGTCATGGAAACTTACATAGTATCCGTCAAGTTTCTACTTTATTTCTTGTTTTCTATATACTATTTCACAATCAAAAGGAATCATGGGTAATCAGGACCACTGCGCTCTGATGACGACTTACTGTCTGCTCAAAATCTTTTTTTTTGCGTCTAACCAGCAGAAACCGTTATGCGGGTGTGATCAGACCTGATTCCTTTCGACCGTGAAATGCCCTATGTTCAAGAAAAAAGCTACTCCGACAGACTCCAATTCATTTATTTGAGTTTTACATTCAGTTTTCTCCGGTTTTTCAATCCGTCTCGACCAGCTTCAAAATGGTATTCTTCTCTTAAAAGCTGGATGAAGATACTAAACGAACTTGTTTGAGATAAAAAAAACTGCTGGTGGTTTTCTTCAAGCCTATTCAATTGGTGGCGCCCTTATAGATGTACTTACCAAGCCCTTAAATGTTCACATTCTAGGTAGTATTCCACTCCCAAAATCTTGCAGAACCGGCTACCATCAGCAAACTTGTTGGTATATTGAACAAAAACACTGGTGAAATCGTCCAACGCCGTCCAAGGTTTGTCCCAATTATAATGTTGCCTGGTCATGGCGTTCTAAATTGCCATGCCTTGAATTGTGAACGCCATGGATCTGATCAATTGTAAGACCTAATAGCATACCGTAGCGAATCTAAAAATAGACATTGATTTTTCTGTTTGACCGAAATTCAATCCCGTCAACCTTTGCGTTAATTATGCTTGCACGCAAATTACACTCAATTACAAAGAAAAAGTAATAACTTTCACGACTTTTGAATTAAAACAAAAAAGGATTGTGGGATTGAATTTCGGTCAAATGAGAGAAGTAATAATCATGACGTTTGCACGACGAAGCGCTATTGAACACGTGGCTCATTAGTTTTATCGTTCACCGATTTTTACACAATTCTGAAATCAGGAAAGTCGACATAATCAGGAAAGACATAAGATCCACGCTTGTATGAACCACACTCATATGAAAGCGACATATTTGTATGTAAAGCTTACTAAATAGCGTCATAATTTTTTGAATACTTTCGTGTTTTTCGACAATTTTTGAGAAATAATCCTTGCCTACCAGAGTTATCAAAGCTTTTTAATGACAAAAGGTTCTTGAGTTGTTCTGCCTCATTGCGCATCTCTCAAACTAATATATTACCCTATAGGTGTTTGACGAAGCAGATGAATGCAATAATCGAAGTGAAGTTCTCCAGACCTGTTTGCGTGGAGTTGTACAGAGAGAATAAAGTGTTGGGAAGGTTCATGTTGAGATACTCTGGTAAAACCTTAGCAGCTGGTGTCATCACTGAGGTTTGTTTGATAATACACATATTTGCTTGTAATTTTTTAAATTAACATCAACCTTCAAGGATTCCCACTTTTTCATAATAAGGAAAGTATAATATTCTTAATATTCCTGCCTTCAAAGATGAACAATTTCTTCCCTTTTTGAGTGTGGTAGGAGAGTGATTCCTAAGAGACTCTTATTTTTCCTAACTTAAAAACTTGAAAACTCCTTGAGGAAATAACTTTCAAGAAGCCCTGCCTGCACTATGAAACCAAATTCGTCAATAAGCGGTCAGTTTATCTATCAATGATCATACCCCTTTAGTAATATTGTTTGTGTTTTTTAACCGCAAGAATTGTAACAAATGTAATTTGAACGTTTGATAATTCTTTTGTAGATCAAGTGATGAACCACTAAGAGGAATGTCTCGATGTACACCATGGTTTGATTATGACTGTCACGTTGTTTGGGGTGGTATCAAAATATTTTGGTGTAATGTTGTGGAGACGTAGTTGATGAATCGGGTTAGTCGGATTATGAATATCAGTATATAATTTTTTCAGGTTTGTTAAGGTTATGTATGATCTGCCATTACGGAGGAAAGAGTTTAATTTTGAAAAAATGCTCTTCCTTAAATGCAATTCGCATTTTTTCATCAATGATGTTGAAAATTTAACCAAATTTGAAAAACTTCTATTGGTTTAACGAGAGAAGAGATGGGCTTTGGTGATATGATTTGAGAGGAATGAAGATGGTTGTTACACATAATACTGTAAAGAAGAACAAAACTAAACTACCAAACAGCTGATTTTATGTCGGTATCAATAGACATATTATATGACTTTTATCATGGTTTATCAGTTTAGAAGTAGTTAGTCTACGTTTATAGGGGTATTTTTTCAAAATACTTTAATTTATGATTGGTAATATTTCAATTTATCGAAGTGGGTCAATGCAATGTTGGTCAATTTCTCAAAGGTTTAATAATGACTTTTTAATGGCTTCAGATATAAAGGTTTTTTATTATTGCAAATTTCAAGAAATCCCATTTATGTCTGGTGCGGTTAAGGATGCAGTACTTTTATTTTTGAAATTTTATACAGGAACTCTATTTTAAGGAGTTTGAATTTTTACATAGATTATTTATAAATAGATTTTTCTTATCATTAAATTCAATCAATTGAATGATGGCTAACGGTCTGTTTTTGTTTTGAAATAAGATTTTCAATGGACGTTAGACGTTAGATTTTATATTAGAATTGTGAAGCTCAAAAGCGCCAAAAGCAGACCCTTGTGCTTTGTTTTAAGTTGTCCTTATATTTTGGCGCTTTTGAGCTTCACTGTTTTTTATAAAAGAGTTCTTAATTAGCACGATTGTGTGTTCACGTGATTTTAGATTTGTACTTCGATGGTTGATAGTGGATAGCTTCTTTTCTATATTTGACTCACAGATACCTTTTGTGGTACAGAGGATTATCTAAAGATACACTTTACACACGTTGAATTTATATTGACAGACAGACATATAGACAGACAGACAGACAGACAGGCGGACGGACAAAACTTATTGATTTTGAAAATTCATAACAGTAATAATAGCAATTCCATTCAATGTATTGTACTGAACATTCAAATCTAATACATCCATCTCTTTTTCTAACTCGCTAACAGAACAAAGAAACTTTAGAGAAAAATAAAATTAAAATGGCACCACTAAGATGGGGTATTTTTAGTGCTGGCAAAATTTCAAACGATTTTTGTGTTGGCTTGACAACCTTACCAACAGAAGATCACGTGATTCAGCACGTGGGTGCTCGAAATTCGGACAAAGCTAAAGAATTTGCGGACAAATTTCACATTCCGAAGAGTAGTGGAAGTTACGTTGAGGTAATAATAATAGTAATAAGAATAGTAATAAACTAGCCGGTACCCGGCGTCGCACGCCGGTTTAGCTGTTTGCTGAACGCATTTAAAGTCCTTTGGTTGTTGGGAGATGGCTTAAACACCCCTTAAACACGATGAAATCAAAATTAAAGGGAAGAATTCTCTTCAAAGTTTGACTCTATCCCTCCCGGGTGACGTATCTTTTAACCATATTTCGAAAAATATTGTTGTGGCAAAAATGATCAGAAAGCAGAAAGGGCGCCATTCCCAAATTACACCATACCGGCGACCAGCGACGTCCGAGACGGCTCTGCAATTAGATTTTTTTTCTCGCTTCGCTCGCGTTATATTTGCCGTATATCTTGATGTTTAGGAAAACTTTGATGTCAAGATAAGCGGAGTGAAATAATAGACATGACACGCGATTCGTCGAAAAAAGGCAGCCCGGGGGGTGCTTAGGCAAGAGAAGGAAGGGTATTGGTATATGCCGGCCTTAAAGGTGCCTTTTTTGAAACATGGCAGTTTGAAAAATCGGAAAATCAAAATTCAGTCCCACTAAGAATCGGAAAAATAGGAAAATTTTAACATTTTGCCACCAGAAAGATAGAAATTTGGTGAAATTAGTCCCAAAAAGTGAATTAAAATTCACACAATATCCCTTGTTTCTTCTCCTCTTTATTCTGCTAAGGGTCCAAGGGGCAGGGCCGAAAGTCAGCTCGCAACCATAGTCCCCCCGGAAGGCAGCAATTTTATGGTGCTTTTAATAAAATAGCTTCGTCATAACTTCGATAACTTTTCAAATTCAACAATGACTTAGATTTACAGCAAAATAATTATCGACATAGATGTTTAAAGGTCCCTTTTTACGAAGAAAGAACTCTAGTTTTTACCGCCTTTTGAATGTATTTTTAATGTTGCTGTTGTTCTAACAAACTTGTCTTCCCAGCCGGCACACAACGTCAAAACAACGTCCATGTGACATTCACAACGTCCAAATAACGTTATTTTAACGTTAAAACAACGTTGTGTGCCAGCTGGGTTGTGATTCTTATGTCGTTATGTTTTATTTTATATTTGTTCTTTTCTTTAACAGATTCTGTTTAAAAGATTTTCTTTTGTTTTGAAAAGAATTCGAATGTCTTAAATCAAATAGGTCGTTAATTACATTCGAAAATATAAAACAAAAGAAAAGAAATAAAAAAAAGAAAAAGTCTAATCTATCATAATCAAAACAAAGTCTTTATAAAACGGCGCGAATCTGATTTAACACATTTGTGGAGCAAGAAGCAAAAGTCATCTTTTAAAAGAACAAAACATTGCTTGCGAAATCGAAAGTGACACACAGACAGAAAACAAAATGACATACGCGTTATACTATTAATATATAGATAATAACAAAAATATATTATATTTAAAGTGGCTGGCCATGGAATAACAACTAAGCTTTTAGGCAGACAGTCTAGTCATTGTCTCCCCCAGGGGCCACTGTAGAAAAAAATACTGAAGTAAGATAAATGCTTTGATAAAACAAGAACAAGAACTAGTAACAAGATATTCTAACTGGAAAAATCAAAATATAATAGCCGCATTCTTTTTCACCGCTCAACAAGATATTCTAACTGAAAGTATGACGTTTTAACACGTTTTAGGTAGCTAAGGATGCTGATGTTGATGTTATTTATGTTGGAGCGATCAACACGGCACACAAGGAACTTTGTCTGCTAGCTTTGGAGCATGGAAAAGCGGTACTGTGTGAAAAACCAGCAACTATGAATGGTCGTGAATTAGAGGAAGTTTTGAAGAAAGCAGAAGAGAAAAACTTATTTTATATGGAGGTATATTTATGTTATTTTACACCTTTACAAAAATCTCACGACGTCCTAAAGTCTGTTAAAAACATTTGCAGTCTGCAATATTTTAAACATTGCCCTTGAAGCTTTTTTCACATGCACGCAAAATTTTACTTGACACCTTACGGAAAATCGTTCATAAGGCTGTCTTTTGGGAATTTCCCCGACATTATGTAGAGTTTTTGTTGATTAAGAGGGTCTTACGTGAAACTCTACATAAGGCCTTAAAACACTACTTGAGCTTGGGGAAATTCCCCACCCTTCAAGGTCTTAGGTAAAATTTTACGTACATGTAAAAAAAGCTTGAGGCAAAAAAGATGATTAAAAGTAATCCCTCGTTGGAAAGATAAATTTGAGTTGGCTGAAGTAAGCTTAGTAGAATTCGCTATAAAACATTAAACATCTTTGATTTCAAATATGTATTAAGATTTTTCATAGCTTTTTTGGGCCGAAAATTACAACCCTTCGAAAAAAAATTCTAAAAAGGGGCTTATTGGAAGGAGTCTAACTTTTGGATTTGACTTAAATGACCGCCATGAGATCAGAAACCAGAAACCAATTGCTTTAGCCGCGTGATCAGATCCTCAATTTATATCAGAAACCCTGGATCAAGTTTTATCCGTGTCATCTATGTTGGGACTTTTTAGAAAAGTCGCACCCAATGGATATGACATCGTGTGTAGAATGTTCCGTTAAAGCAAGGCTACATTTACATTTTGAGTATTCAATTTTTTGATTGACCGAAAAGTTTCTTCATCTTACTTGGTTTTCCATCTCTTTGGCGGAAAAGGGGGGTCTTTAACGACCCCCGATCAAAGAGAACAACAGAGTTTCTAGGCTAAAAACACCCAGTTTTTTGTATCAGATCAGTTTACAGGGTCTCTATGTAAGCGTTCAAGAGATATTTTCTTTATACTGAAGGTGTGTATTTTTTTCGAAATCTGATATCGCTTGCTTACTCATTTTATTTTACAACCTTTTTCACATTGGATTGACACGGAGTCGGAGCAAGATTGGTCAAAAAGCGAAAATGAAAAACATTTTTTGTTCTTATTAGCCCCGGGGGGGGGGGTACTTAGGCAAAATGGGTGCCGGGTATGTGCGAACCATAAGGGTACCTTTTCTCATTCCTCAAAAGTCTCTCAAAGGGGTACAAATTCAAAAGTTAGTCTCTGAAAGGGTCCCAAAATCACGAAAATCTAAAATTTCTTTCTCAAAGGGTCGCGATTTCCAAAAATTTTGACCAAAATTTGGTGAAAATCAAACCAAAATTTGGAAAAAATGGACCAAAATTTAAGAAAAAGTCTCTCAAAGGGTCCCAAAATCACCAAGATTTTGTCTCTCAAAGGGTCGATTTTCGATCTTCGGCTCGGACATACCCGTCACCTCGCAAACTTAGTACCCCCCCCCGGGTTATTAGCTCAATATAACAATAGGCAACAGTGATACGAAATATGTGTCTGATATGAAACGGGAACACTTATGTAAAAAGAAAACCTTTACTCCTCATTTATACAAATTGTTCATTATTCTTGAGAGTTTTCATACAGGTATTGTATTCCTGTTGATTTTTGTTTCAGGCAGAATGGACCAGATTTTTTCCACTTTATCAAGAACTGAAACCGAAACTGAAAGTGGATGGAGCCCTGGGTTTACCACGAGCAATGACTGTTACGTTTGGTTATGCACTATTGAATGATATCAAACGTATTAACAAAAAAGAACTGGGAGGAAGTGTCGTAATGGATATAGGTACGTGCCTTTTCTAAATTCCAAATTTAAAGTAAAAATTCGATAGGTCGATTTTTAACGTTTTTGAGCACTTTCCAAAAGTAACTTTTTTATTCAATTGAGCATAACTTTTGATCTAATGAATCGAATTCAATAAATGACCCATCAAAATTTAAGTTTATTTTTCCTCTTTCCAATAAAATAGGAATGGTTCTTTTAAAATTTTTAGGTTTCGAGAAAATTACTTTTAAAGAGAGAAACTTTTTTGTGGTGCACCCGGTATAAGAACCAATGAATTTTAACTCAGCCTTGGCTGTTCTTACTTATTTTCCAAATTTTAAAGCTTTTACACCCCCTTCTCACGGACCCACTGGGAACCCTTCCTACTGGAAAAATCGGCCAAAATATTGTCCCCAGTGGAAAATTATACTTCAATTTTTGTCCCCGCTGAGAAATAATCAAATAAACCTATCCTCACTGCAAAATATTATGCTAATTTTTCCATCCCCACTGAATTTTGTGATTTAAAAACAATGGAATTTAAATCCCCAGCCATAAGAAATAAGAGACTTTTAATCCTCATCGACTTTCAGTCTGTTATTTCTACCCCCACTGGCTGAAAAAATTCTACCGGGTCTATGAGAAGGGGTGTACTTTTGAATGATCTAATAATAATAGCCCTTTAATTTCTTTATTTTTGAGTGCTTAGGATGAGCTTAAGATTACTTTTTACTCATAATTTCTAAAGTGCATGGTTCTTACTGTATAAAGGGAGACCAAGGTTATACTCATTAGTTTTACTAAACCTGTTATCCAGCTCATGTTCGCACAAAAGTCACGCAAGTTAAAAATCACCCGTTCGTATTCGGTACAGGATGTCGCTTGACCATGTTTGAAATGTTTGAAAGTTTATAAGGCGGTGACATCATATGTTCTAACGGACGCAAAAAGGCGGATTTTGACCGCTATGTTTCTATTTTTAGTAACAGACATCGATCGAATCCCGGCTTTTTTTCGGGTGTTCCCGAATTCCAAATACAATTAAAAACAGTCTATTTAAATTGGTTTAAATTTTGTGGCTGTTTAACATTGTTTTTTCTCCTTTAGGTATTTACACTCTACTAGCCATGGATATGTTGTTCGAAGGATTCTCATTAAAAGAAATGAAGGCTATAGGTCACGTGACCGAAGGAACCAACGTTGATAGGTCGGTCGGAATATCCGCAACTTTTGAAGGGAATCGCATCGCACAGCTTTTGTGTAGTGGAAGTATGTCTGTTGTTAAATTGAAAAAAGAGCTTTTTTTTTCTATTTACCGACTGAGACACGGCGAAAATCTTTATTGTTTTTGTACTACACTGGAACAATGGAGGCACCATAACTCGAATATCTCCTTAGGTCGAACAATTTTTTATACCCTCAGTTACAGTGCCACATAACAAGTTTGTTTAACTCGAAATTTCCATTATTAGAGCAAAATTATGTTTCCTATGCGTGTTTAAGTTGTGGAGACTTCATTATCTTATGAATATTTACCTGATTAACGACCTTTGTAGTGAAAAAATCAAACTCTGACGATGTTTTTCAGTTGTTTCTGTATAAAAGATTAATGGTGAATATCAAGTACAGTTGAAGCTCTCCAATTCAATTTTGAAGTGGAATTGGATTTTCATTAAACGAGGGAGCATTGAGCGTCATTTATGAGAGTTTCTTGTGGACGGTGACTTTAAATATTATTAAATAACGGAGTGTACCTTATTGCGACCAATTTTCGTGGGAACTAATATTCGTGGTTGAAAAAAAAATTCGGAAAATTGCATTTCGCGGGTTTTAATTTTTTGGACAAATTTCTTTTATTTTCCTATACTAGGGATTTTTCAACTGTTTTGATAAGATTGGAAAAAATTGTATTTCGCGGGATCAAATTTTTACGGTTTTGCCAAAAACAACCGCGAAAAACGCGAAAACTAGTTCCAATAAGATAGCAGATAGTAAAATGTCGGATAAGAGAGTGTCGACTGTATTTCAATTTTAATTTTCAGATGCGGATTTACCAAATGAGCTGACATTGATTTGCGATAAAGGATCAGTGACTATTCGAAAGCCGTTTTGGTGTCCCGAAAGTTACGTTCAAGACACGGGAAGTGGTCCGCAAGAAATTCGATATGATCTTCCGAAAACTGAGAAGGAAATGAATTTCACGAATTCTGTCGGATTAAGGTAAAAATGAGTTCTGGAAAAATATTAAAAAAATCAGCTCTTTTTGGCGGCAAAACTGTGTTGGACAAACATATTTTAGCACGGGAATTTGTTTCTAGCCACATAATTTTACATTTTTAACATCTTTTAAAACTCTGTTTTTCTGAGACTTTGATGCAATTATTTGAGGTTTCTTTAAATGAACTCACGAAAAAATAGACGTCAATAGAAAAATACGTTAGTCTTTTCACCCCTTCGACCTTAATTTTTCGTCTTTCTGCTTTCACTTTTGTCGAATTGTAATAATCCTCTTAGAAGCTTGATGACCAATAGATCTTATCGGAGTTTTTAATTTTTCTAAAAAAAGCGATGCATTGTGGGATTGTTTCGGGAGTATTACAATAGAATTCCCTTGAGGAATTCCTAAGAGATTTCTATTGTAATACTCCTGAAACAATCCCACAATGCATCGCTTTTTTTAGAAAATTTAAAAACTCCGATAAGATCTATTGGTAAACTTTGTAGTGTTGTTTTTAATATTTTTTACCCATACATTTTGATCACATGATCAAATGAATGTGGTCGATGGGCCATTTCCCCCTGGACCTTTTCAAATAAAAAACCATTTATTGGAAATGTGTTGATTGCCCTTGGAAAAGTTTTCTTCGTACCTTAAAATGGCGGTGAATGAACTAAAATCAGTCTGGAAAAATGAAAAGCCACTTTTTTGGACCCCTTGGAAATTCTGCTCGAATTGGCCCCTATAAATTATCGTCTGCGCCCTGTATAGATATGAAATAAAATGGCCTAATAAATTTGGCGAAGTCATAGTAACGCAATGGCAATATGACGTCGCCCAGCCAAACTACTGTTAATTACCCATCGATATTGATCATGTAACTAATATAAAACTAAACTTAACCTTTTTTTTCTAGAATTTTCTGACCTGGTAGATATTCAATCGACATTCATTGGACGCAACTGAATGTACCAAACTCTGAGTCTGCGTCTTCAAATTATTTGACGAACTGTTTTTTTAGGTATGAGGCTGAGCATGTGCGACAATGCTTGAATAAAGGATTGAAACAATCCCCCATCATGCCTTTCGATACATCAAGGAGGATCATGGGATACTTAGATGACGTTCGTAAGCAGATTGGTTCAACATATGCTTTATAAAGAAAGAAAGAGGTTATATGTATTCCCAAGGAATAGTAGTTGGTTTGCGAGATGACGGGTATGTCGAGCCAAAGTTCGAAAATCGACCCTTAGAGAGACTGAATATTGAAAATTTCATTTTTTTGACGTTTTTGCCACCCTTAGAGAGACTATTTCCCGCAAACTTTTCAAATTTAAGTCAAAATTTCAAGAATTTATGACCTTTTGAGGGAGACGATTTTTTATCTTCGTAATTTTGGAACCTTTACAGAGACTCAATTGGAAATAATTTTTTGTGATTTTAGAGTAAATTTTTAGAAAGGGGACGAAGTTTTATATTTTTAGGCAATTTTTTTACACAATAGTACCAAAAGAAAAATGAAAAATCATATTTAAAATTTGTCCTTTCCTATTCAAACGTTCCTTTCAGTCGGAACCACTACATAGAAATGGCAACTATTGCCTTAACGGGAAATATTTCCCGAACGGGAAGGTGAAAATAACCCAAAAAGGAAACTGTTTCCAGATTGAAAATTTCATCACTTTTCAGTTTCCCGTTTTGGTCAAGAACTTTTCATTGTTCCCGAACGGGAAGTTGAATTTTTGTAAACAAACCAGATTTTTGTTTCCCAATCGAGAAGAAGTTTCCAAATAGGGAAGTTTTTAATTGGGAATGGGGAAAGTAGAATTAAGAAGCGATTACCCGGTGGATTTCTTAACTACCCGGTAAAAGGTATTTATTTACCCTCTTTTACAATAAGCATCAGTTATTTACCTTCCACGACCATTTCCAGATCGGGAAACTGGTTAACTTCTTCCTGATTCGGAAACTCTATCCATTTCGGGAAGTTTTTCACCTTCCTATTCGGGAAATATTTCCCGTTAAGGCAAAAGTTGCTATTTCTATGTAGTGGTTCCAACTGCCTTTTGTTGGACCTACCTAAGGTAGTCCTTTAAATTAACACCCTTTAAAAGCACCCCATTCTTTGGGTGAATAAAGCCCTAGTGTGTACAATTTTAACACAAAACTTTTTTTTTAAGACAGTTGTTCAAAATCGGATAATTTTGGAAATGTTTACTTTCAGCTCCCTCAATATCCCGCCACATCCCGCGTGAGCTCCCTCAAAATCGGAATTGGAATTATTCCGGATTGGACAGGAGTAGAACTTTGAAATTTTCACCGAATATTCGCTTTTTAGTTCTTCATCAGATAAAGGAAAAATCACGTCTTTAGACATCATCGATTTTTCTTCATGACCAAAATTGAACATTTTTGAATCCGATTTAAAATCACCGTGTGAGCTGTACTTCATATTTTTTCATGAAATTTTGCACACTGATGCAAAATGTCAATACCTAAATTGTGACGGAGCCCGATTTTCGAAAAAATTCATTTCCGGCCGAAAATGCCGGAAATATGCCGGAAAAACTGGTTTTTCGGCATTTTCTCGAGATTTCATCATTAGTTTTTTCTGATTTTTTGCTCAAACATGCGTGTATTAACAATGGCCAAAACATGGTCTAGTCCGATTTTTGAGAAAAAATTTTTTCCGGCCGAAAATGCCGGAAATATGCCGGAAATCGCCGTTTTTCTAGATTTTCATTGGACTTTTCCATATAATTGGTTGTTTTTTCATTCAAAAACATTATCAATAGCAATGCCCACCATCAAGTATGTTTCAATTTTCAATAAAATTGATTTTTGAAGCTGGAACTATTTTAAAAGTCGCCGGAACAACCGATTTTCGCCGGAAAGACAGTATTTCTTGAATTTCTCGAGCTGTACTTTATATATTTTTATGAAATTTTGCACACTGATGCAATATGACAATACCTAAAATGTGACGGAGCCCGATTTTCGAAAAACATTTTTTTCCGGCCGAAAATGCCGGAAATATGCCGGAAAAACCAGTTTTTTGACTTTTTCTCGAATTTTCATTTTCAGTTTTTTCTGATTTTTTGCAGAAAGATGTGCATTCGCAATGCTCAAAAAATGGCCGAGTTCGATTTTTGAGAAAAAAAATTTTCCGGTTGCCGGAAATCGCCGTTTTTGCAGATTTTCATTGGATTTTTTCCTTGTATTTCTATGTTTTTCACACAAAAACATTATTGATAACAATGCTCACCATCAAGCATGATTCAATTGTCAATAAAACTGATTTTTGCGACCAGAACTTCCTATTTATTTTTTCCCTACAACCCTTCTCTCTCCCCCATCAAGAATCAATGATGAATTTATTGTGTTGTGTATTTTGCTAAATGCTATATTTTCTGACTGATTTTTTTCATTTTTCTTTTCGCATTGCTAACTAACTTTCATCATCAGGTAGGTCCATTCAGCATGTTGCTTGTTTCCTGTAAATTAACCATTTTTCAAATGCCACCTTTAAAGGTTGTATTATTTTTTCTTATAAAAGAATAGAACAAATTTGCTATATAGTATATACTATATTACCGTAGCCAGTCCCGGCACGGGTCTTTTGTGTAGCAAAAGCTAATTGTCTTTAAATAAACAAATAAATATGAAAATATTTTTTAACCTCACTCACGGAAAGACGACAAGACTTCGTTCACCTTTTGATCTTTCAGTGCTACTTGGTCAGGGGTAAATGTGCGACTCGCACGTTCACCTCTCAGACAAGCAACAACTGATCGGATCAAGATGAAGGAAATCTTGCGTCGAATCCCGGCGATCACGACACTCTTCATGCAATTTTGCTTCTCTGAGATTTTCTCAGAAAGTCTATTTAAAAATATCGAACATTCACGGGAAGTTCCGCCAGTAGGACCAAAAATCAATGGTGTGAAAGTCCCTCTCTCAATTTCCTGGATTCGTTGGTTAGCTCTTTTCTTCTACTTCTCAAAGCTTGCTAATGTAGTTGAAAAGGATTTTTCACGATAACTCGGAGCTAGAAGGTTTGGAACCTTAACATCAAAGAATGCTCTCTGAAACCGTGTCCAAAACCCGTTACCACTAACATCGGCCCTTGTCTCATTACCACAAATAGCTGATTTCTTAAAATCAGCACTATCAGTTCTTGTGAGTTCCAATAATGCGGGTTCAATTTTCACATCATGTGCAACTTCTTTCAACATCATCGCCAACGTATCACGGATGTTGTTGTGACGATGAATGACGTAACCACCGAGGTGACAAGAAAGTGCATGTTCGATGGAGAAGGATGCTTGACATGCACATTTGACCGGTAGTCTCCTCATCTGCCAACCGTACCGCATGAAAATCGCATCGAAGAATTCTTGCTTGTTCAATATGAAATTTTCTTCCCTCAAAGGAAGAGTCGTCAGCCACGATGAAGCACCCGGACATTGAGCAATTTCCAGTGCTTTGCGTTCAATGGATGGTAGGGAAGGCTCAATTTCCATCCCGAAGGGTTTTCTCATAGTCCTTTAGTCATTGGTTTTTTCTTGATTTGATTATCGAAATTGAACTTGTATAATCAACGGGCTCTTCACCGATGCCAATGGGACGTACACCTGGATTCTTGTTGAGTGGTACGAGAGTGCACGAAAGAAAAGCCTCCATGTCACGGCCATTCTCTTTATCACATTTTTCGGTGCACATCGTGATGGCCATTTTGGCGATAGCTTTCGCCAGATCGTGTGAGCGGTCACCAAAACTTTTTGAAAGCAACAATCGAGGCCACATGCTCGAGTCAAGTTGGGAGGGCCCCGATGATCCTTTTGTTTTAGCCGCTATTTTCTGAATCAGTTCTGCGTCAATCACATGAAATCATCCCCTAAGATGAACATCGACCACTGGAGCTTCAAGAAGAAGATCGTCAAATTTGGGTTGTGCTTGTGGGTGCTTCTCTTGAAGTGTGTTGATGATCTGGTCATTGATCGGAACCAGACCAGTCGAGCTTTCATTTGACAAGAGTTTTAATGCAGCGTTGACTTTACCAAGGAACATCAGATCAGTAAATCGTTTTTTGATCGTGGATATCTTCTTGGTGGTGGAGCTGAGAATTCGATTTTGGATAGCTCTACTTTCTCTTGTCAGCTCGTCAAAATCACCCTGCTCCCAAAGATTCAGTCGTCGGTCCAAAAATTTGATGTGATCTTTGGATTTCGATGACTTGGAAGGTTTTTGTAGCAAAAGGCAGGGCATGATAAACAGAGCTTTGAGAGCGATGTTCGATAGAGTACATTTGTTGTTCCACTCATTGATCAAGCGGGTGCATTCTTCTACAAAGCGCTTGCCGGCAGCACCACTGGGGAGATTGAACAAATTTTTCTTCCATTTGGTTGTTTCGTTGTATGTTGCGCTGAGAATTTGTGATAGATCTTCGATTGTGTGTGGAACCCATAGTTGTGGTTCGTTGTTAAGTTCATTCTCGGGTGAAACAAGGCATGTCCCAAATATATTTTGCGTGACGCACACCGCTTCCCATTATTCATTAACTTTCATATATAGCTCAAAAGAATCGTATCAACAAGAGGATTTCGAAAAGTGCTGGGTCAAAAATTTACATTAAGCCAATCTCAAGATATCGGCCAAAAACTGATTTTGACGTTATAAAATACATCGAAAAAACACGTCAAAAAGACAATTTAAATGACGTCATTATTGAAAAAAGCCGATAATTCCGATTAACTTACTACAATCAAAGCAAAATTTTGACTGGAGATGTAAATTAACGATTCTAAAATATTTCATGAAAAAAATCTTGAAAATTCATGATGACGTCAGCATTTTCTGACGTATTTTAATTTTTACCGACAACAAATGACGTCATTCAAATTTTCTGAAAATTTTTGAACAAATATATCAGAATCATTAATTTACAACTCAAGTCAAAATTTGGTCTTGATTGCATTAATAAAATTGAAGTTATCGCTGTTTTTCAATAATGACGTCATTTGAATCTTACTTATGACGTGTTTTTTCGATGTATTTCATAACGTCAAAATCAATTTTTGACCGATATCTTGAGATTGGCTTAATGCAAATTTTTGACCCAGCACTTTTCGAAATCCGCTCGTTGATATGATTCTTTTGAGCTATATATGAACCTTAAGGAATAATTGGAAGCGGTGCGCGTCACGCAAAATATATTTGGGACATGCCTTGTTTCACCCGAGTTCGTGTTGGATGGGTTGAGTTCCGCATCATGGGTAGCTTTTACATTCTCGTTTACGTCATTGTTGGTTGAGTTTTCTGACGTCACTTTTTCTGATGGTGAAATTGTCGTTAGCGCTGGAATGTCTTCTTGCTTTTTGACACATTTGTTTCTATGTCTCGATCTCGTCCTTCCACCCTTATTTTGAAATACTTTCCCACATACATCACATGAGTAGGTTTCTGAATGATTTTGTCTTGGTTGGGATGAGGGGAGGTTCTTGTTGTTTGGTGATACTTCTTGTTCCTGCAGTCCAGGTTTCGCTATTGCTTCGGAAATTAGCTGAAAGAACGATTTCGCTGGTTGTGTCGTCTTTGTCGAGGAACAAGCAAGATTCTTCGTATTTTCACTTATCTTCAGGCCTGGACCAGGTGTCGATTGGTCACGGACCTCGTCTTTTTCACATCCTGTGAACCTTCTGGGTTGCATGTTTGAAGCTCTTCAGGTAATTCTCCTAATTCTCCTTCCACCTTAGCAGTTGCTATTTCTGAGGCAAGACAGGGTAAAGTGTGGTGTATTCTAGACTCTTCACTCGTTTGGCGAGACGCGTCTACCTCCTGGCCGCAGAGGATTTTTCTTCGGGCTTAATATTCGAGCCTGTCAGTCCAACTGACCCTCTGCACCCTTGACTGCGGGCGTCTTTTCTTCGAGGTACACGTTCACCCTCACGCTACCTTGACTGCGGTAGTCTTTTCTTCAGGATTTTTCGACCTTGTCTAGCACCACTTCAGACTGTGAGACGGAATAAACTTGTATAAGTGCGAAGAAGAAAGTAAGTTCCGCTTATGACACGAAAGACTTTGGTTGTATCACGATGCTTTCTTGAAGATTTCTTTCCGATATTCCAGATTTTTAACTCTTCTTGGTTTTCTGTTCTCACCGGATTCTTTTCTTCTCCGCAGCATGACCGTCCGCCATCTTTAATCTTTAACGTTGCCGTTTCATATCTAGACAGGAAAACTGTCCTGTATTTTTATAATCTGATGTATACAGGACGGGTTAACCTGTGAGGCAGATTTTTGCCTCAAAAAATTTAAAGTGGGAAACACGAATTTAGTGCTGTCCTCATTTACTAAAATAAAAACCAAATTTCGGAACTTGCTTTTTCTTTAAGAAAGTGTGACCAGTAAAAGAATAACAAAGTTTGATTGGCTACGTTTTCAACCGTCGTTAGGATCTGGGAAATTCAAACTCTCAGCCCATACCATGCTATATATTTCGCCATCAGTATATAGAATAAGAAATCATAACATGGATCTCCAGGCTATTTCATATCAAACACATTTTTCATATCAGGGCATGTCTGTCATCTGCCTATTGTTATGCGGATGTAATCAAAAAAATGAGATTCAAAGAATCTGAGCTGATGGATTGAACTTCAAAGATTCTTGGTACTTCTGGGTTGCATTTTTGAAGCTCTTCAGGTAATTCTCCTAATTCTCCTTCCACCTTAGCAGTTGCTCATCAGTTGCAAGTTGCACATTCTTCTCCCAAGACATTGACAACTCATTCAAACAATGATCGGTTGATTCCACTTGAAACAGCATGGTCTCCTCCTCGAGGTCCTTGATGGTCTTCAGTTCGGTTGCTTCAACTTTGATGATCTTTATCTCATCCTTGGCTGATTTGATTGCAGCTGCAATTTCGTTGATCAAAGTCTCGTAATCCATAGCATAAGTCGTCAGTTGCACCGAGATAATGTGTCGTAATTTGTAGTGTTTGGAACGAAACGTTGCTCAATGTTTCTCAAGCTTAGACAACACATCACTAACGAGTGTGACGTAGTAAGAAATCTCTTTGATGTAGTCAGATATTTCATCTTTCATAACGTCGACTTCGAATGATAAATTGTCAATTAATCGCTCACAAGGCGTGATTTCGTCGCCGTCGGCTGCCATAGTTGGTCTCGGAATACGTCTTGGAATACGACTGCCTGTCAAAATATTCAACGGCCTGTAGTCGACACGGTCTTGTTCTCGACGACGCATGAAACGATCAGCACCAGCAGGATAATGTTTCTGCTGTTGAAATTTGGCGGGACTTATAATGGAGGCGATAGGAGTTTGTGTTGATAACGATCTATAATTTCTTCGGCCAATTGTATCAAACATCTGCCGGGTGATAAGTTGAAGATTGTAGATCTAATTTCAAATTAAGACAATTTGGTTGCTCTCAAAACATCACTATCATCAGATATTGACTTTTGTGAGACAGTTATACCAAATGAAACCCATGTATTGGCTGAACGAAATAATAGACGATTTATCTTACGTTTATATGAGCACAGCGCCGTGATTCCTACTCCTTCGTGAGATTAAGGACCCATCCCGAATGCATTCGGAGGGCTCATATCTATCTATCTATCATACGAGCACAACAACAAATATCATGATGAAAATAAGAAAACAAAGAAGAGAAAGAGAATCAGCTGTCAAGCGAGGAAATCCAGGTCCCCTTGATGGTGATTACGTCATTCTTTCCAAAAAAAAAAAAAAAAAAAATTGATATTTTTTTTTTGACGGACAGACAGACAGACAGACAAAGTTATTCATTCTGATTCATTGCATCAGCTCTTTCAATTATGGAAGAATTATGGATAAGGAATCAAATATATATAATCAAACATCAACAATATTACCGTGAATAGCATAGGTCAAAATCATATATTGACGCTGTGCCGTCTATTCAGCGCGCAATTAACGAAGACAAAAGTAACCAGGACGACCATCCAAGATCTTGGATGAAGTTCAAAGTTGATATTTTTATTCCCGTTGTTGAAAACACAACTTAAAAAAATCATCAATGCTTTGTAAAAGAATCAGTGATAGAGAATCATAACATAAAGTCTGTCCATTATTATAGTGACATTTCCATAATTAAAAGTTTAGTAATTACTGTTATACCTTTGGGGATCATGTAAAAGATTTCTTTCGAAATAAACTAATTTCAATTACCGTTGGAGGTTTCTGGGGAATTCGTAAATAGTAGGGACTGATACAGTCTGCTAGACATTAATATGGTAATATTTGCTCTTCATCTTTTGTATCTTTGATTTTTTCTACAGTGATTAGATTGACACATGCGCGATAAAGTTTCCATTATTGGTCTTCAGAGGTTAATATATTCTTTGAAAACTTAACCTCTGATACTCAGTACAACAATATACATGACGCAATCCTAAAATCCTGAGCATGTATGAAATATTGATTAGGGCAAATGCTTGTTTATTTCTTCATAACATTTATAAATACATCTGGTTCATTGAAACCATACCCCTTTTGTCATTCCCAACATTCCCAAGCCTTTGTCCCAGACAGTCCAGACCAGTACCATCGAATAGTGAGCAATAAGATTAGGTTAAACCAGAAAGCGGAAACCAAAATCATAGAAAAACAACAAGGCTGTGAAATGTTTACAACTGAATTCCAACCCAGGCTAGTATATGGCATGGATCTATATAAGTCTTGGGGCCGTATGCACTAAAATGTCGAAATCGAGTACCCCCTCCCCCCTGTACGCAAGAGTACGCAAATGGCTATACCCCCTACTGGTAAGTACGTACTTTTTCATTCACCTCCCCACACTCTTCGGTTGAAGAAAATTTTGAATTCAAATCTCCGTTTTGTTCGGACCTTTATTTCATACATGAAACTCACTGTTTATTCAGAAACTTTTTCTTTTCCTTGATGCGTATAAGAAGCGTAAAAGTCGAAAAAAAAAACAAGCAAAAAAGGCCTATGAAAAATTTTTCTCTGCGTACGTACATTTTCCTTTGACCACTCCCCTTCCCCTGTACGCAAGCATACGCTTTTGAGAAGACCAGGGGGAGTGCGTACGTAATATGGACGGCCCCCTTGGTCAAAACAAGCATAAATTTACATGCCAACCAAAAGTTTTATTAACTTTCTTTCTCCCAGATGAGAATGTACATAATACAGTACAGTTCTCATAATGGCATATCACGTGTTTATTTGCCTACTTTTGAGTGGATGTCATTCGCTTGAGAATCATGTGTGCATGCGCATCTTCTTTGACCCGTTTTTCGATTTTATTTTATGACGGGCGCCATGAGAGCGCCAAACCTAAAGTTGACGGCCATCACTACCGCTATTAGACTCTTTGGTCATTATAAGAAATTTTTCTGAAATATAAATTGAAATTGAAAATTCTTTTTTAATTCAAAATTTTAAAGATTCTTCTTATTTGATAAATATAAATTCAATTTTTCCTCCACTAAAATAAAACAAGTTACTTTTTTTCGTATTGCGGTCTTTTTTTTATTATTAATTTTTTTGAATTTTATTTTCCCGTTTTGTATGACGCGCCCTATGTTGCAAAACTATTTTCTCTTGCTTTTTAAAAATCCAATGTTCGCTAAAGACGGATCACGATTTTCGCTTTTAAAAATGTAATTTTTCGCTTTTAAAACTAAACTTTTTTCGCTTTTAAAACTAAACTTTTTTTGCTTTTAAAATTAAACTTTTTTCGCTTTAAAAAAGTTGAGCTTTTTTGCTTTTAAAACTGAACTTTTTACGCTTTTAAAACTGAACTTCTTTCGTTTTAAAAATGAACTTTTTTCGCTTTTAAAAATGTATTTTCTTCGCTTTTAAAATTAAACTTTGTTTGCTTTAAAAAAGTTAAACTTTTTCACTTTTAAAAATGTATTTTGTTTGCTTTTAAAACCGAACTTTTTACGCTTTTAAAACTGAACTTCTTTCGTTTTTAACATAAACGGTCCCCCCCCCCGCTTGTTAATTTTTCGAAATTTTTCTAACCCCCCGGACCTTATTATTATTAGGACCCCCGTTTATTAATGAAAAACAAGCTGCTTGAATGGATCAAAGACTTCCTGAAGGATCGATCCCAGATTGTCAAAGTAAACGGAGTTGAATCGGTGCAAAAAGCAGTGCTCAGTGGAGTACCTCAAGGTAGTGTCCTAGGACCTACCCTTTTCGTTCTCTATATCAACGATCTACCAGATTCCGTTAAGTCAAAAACTATTCCTTTTTGCTGACGACACCAAACTCGTCAATAAAGTGGAATCAGTTGAGGACGCACTAGTAATACAAAACTTTTCATCCTAACAAATGTCATGTGCTAACCCTAGGAAAGCCAAATAATATCAAATATGTACACAAATACACACTACGGGATAAAATCCTTGAACATGTATCATTCGAAAAAGATCTTGGTGTTATCATCGATAAGAATCTCTCCTTTGACCAACACATATCAAATCAGGTGAAAAAAGCTAATTCAATGGCTGGTCTTATCAGGCGGACCTTCACGTACCTCACTCCAGAACTGTTTTGAAAACTGTACGTAGCATTTGTCAGACCACACTTAGAATACACCCAGGTTATCTGGTCACAAAAACTAAAAAAACACGCGAGATTGATAAGGTGTTCAGCGACGCGCATCTAAAACAGTTGAGACATGTGGACAGCTAAGCTATGAAAATCGAATGCAAAGAATCGGAATAACTAGTCTAAAATACAGACGCGAGGTAAGTTACATGGTTTAGATCTTTAAGCATCTAAACTACTATGACAAATCTTGCATCCCTAAGAAATGTAACCAGCGAGGGAGACCTATGAGAACGCACGACTCTGAGTTAGTAGTAATCTTGGTGTTCCTATACTATCGGGGCATTAAGCAGTGGAATAGTTTGCCTTTAAAAGTAGTCAACTCATCCTCAGTGGAAGAATTTAAAGAGACCCTTAGTGTGGCCTGGAAAACTAAAAAGTTTGAATATGATTGAAAGTGTCGCTATTGTTGCATACCTGTCTATATTAGCAATGTAAATAATTAACACAAAATGTATGAGCGATTCAAAGAGGCCCATGTGTCCGCACGGTGGCTTGCGATATGTCGTTTCGTTCTCTGATAGTTAGGGTTAGGGTTTGAAATATGTCGTTCTTTGATAGTTAGGGTTAAGGGATCTGACCATAGTGAATTTTTCATAATTGCCGTGTTTAAAATGTGTTTTCTGACTGATGTAACCAACAAAACTATGGCATGTTATACATTTTCTGTTAGACAAACTATTCCTGAATCTGAAAATTCAAAAATTGCATTGAAAAAATTTGATGACGAACAAAATGAAGACTTTAGCGAGGAAGAGTATTTCAACTTTGAAGAGCTTAGTTTCGGCGAAGAAAAAACATTTTGAAAATTTTTCTCAGTAGATGGTGTATCTTTTACCGAACAATAAAAATTTTTGCGGAAAATTTTTGTAAATGCTTCTTTGTGTCGAAATCTTCAAAATAGTGGTTTTTCATCAATTTTTTATCTGGATTTTGCTTAAAAAATCAGTCATAACTTTTGACACATCTTTTTAGAAAAATTTTCCGCAAAATTTAAAATAGTTCATTTCTTTGCGGACAGTGTAAAGAAATTTTGAAACAAAAAAATTAATTACCCATTAAAACTAACCACTTTTTGTAAAAGAGGGTGATGCAACATATTATTAACATCTTTTTAAAGTTCATAACTTTATTTTTGCAATTAAATTCTTAATTACTCTTAAGGGATTCGATTAAAAAGCAATTTATAAGGCAATTCTTTGTTAAAAGTGTTAAGGAACCTGAAATATAACTTTTATTTTCAAATACCAAAATCAATTTTTGGACCATGGTCAGAGCCCTTAAGGTTTGTCGTTCTTTTTGTCGCTTTTTAATAGTTATTTGTCATTCTTTTTAGATTGTCTGGATAGTATTTATACCTTAACTACTAATATGGTAGATTTATGGATTTTTACATATCTACACATATGGTAGATTTACAATATCTACACATATAGTAGACTTACGGATTCTAATATCTACACATATGGTAGATTTACGATTTTTACATATCTACACATATGGTAGAAATAAGTGCGAGATTGGCCTGGACAAGAATAATTTTCTTTAAGAACGTCTCCAAATATCATTTTTAAACGAAAATGAAACGAATGCTTCGTTTATGTTTTGTTTAGCTTTCGTTTCGACTTCGTTTCGAATATATTCAGATAATGATGTCTGCTCTGGATTTCATGTCATCCAAAACTTTTTAGAACTTTTAGCAATAGTCTCATTTTGTTACTACAACAATACATAGTTCTTACTTCCTCAAAATGCGTAATATTTTTTTCGATGTTTAAAGGGATTCAGTTTCTGAAGTTTCTTGCTTTCAAGCTTGACAAGTTTTCTAATATCTTTTGCCCTCTATTTAAGAATTCTTTTAAACCTGGTTCTGATAAAAAATAAAAATGATGATAGAAGGCTGCGAAGGTACTTTCCGACATAACAACCCGAAACACTTTGCAAATTACTTCAATGTAATTCATACGGGAATACCGTAATTAATTACAAGTGAGTTGGCAATTAATTACAAATTGAGTCGGTAACACCGTCAAGACCTGTTAAAATTGTTGCACTAATTATATCCCTGTTAGCTGTTAGCCCCGAACAGTAAGAAAAACATATTTCTGAAAAAGTCTACATCATAAAATACGAAAGCAGACTTCAATTTGGATTGATCTTCAACCAAAACATTCTGTTGAAAATAAAGTTCGGTCATTATGATATATTCCTAAAAAAGCGTGCATATGTGAAATTAAACATGATAAACTCCCTATCCTATCCGTTTCACAAATTTTTAATTTAAGTCAGGAGTTTCTCTAAACGAAATGAAACGAAAATAGAAAAAACTCAGAGATAATATTAGATAATTATCTCTAAATTAGAACTAATTATGCATTTCGTTTGAGCTTCATTTGAACTTCGTTTTAGTTCGTTTCATGAAACAATTTGAAACGAAAAAATTGAAACAATATTTGGAGACGCTCCCTATAAATAGTTTTTCTTTGAAACAGAAAATTTCCCAAGCTTCTTTTATCACGCAAATTGACAGCTGAGAAATATAGTGCACTATAACGGTAGGGTTAATCAAGAGAAAATGCACTGAAAGGGTACCTTTTCAGCCATATTGAACTGCACTGTAAGGGTACGATTTTGAAAAGCAGATTTTGCGCGGCACATACCGTCGTTTTGAAATCGAGTGTCCCCGGCCCCCTCCTTCACTGAGCCTTCAGCTTCTTGTTACTTTCAAAGTAAATCATCCTTGATGTACTGGTGGAGTTGAGTTGGTATTCGTTCATATTCACCAGAACCATCAACTCCGCCAGCAGATTCATCAGAACCATCAACTCCACCAGCAGATTCATCAGAACCATCAACTCCACCAGCAGAATCACAAGAACCATAAGATCCATCAGTAGATTCACCAGAACCATTAATTCCACCAGCAGAATCACCAGAACCATCAAATCTATCAACAGATTCACCAGAACCATCACCTTCACTAGCAGAATTACCAGAACCATCAATTCCATCAGCAATTTCACCAGAACCATCAATTCCACCAGCAGATTCACCAGAACCATCAATTCCACCAGCAGATTCACCAGAACCATCAACTCCACCAGGAAGGTTAACCAGAACCATCAATTCCACCAGCAGATTCACCAAAACCATCAAATCCACCAGTACATTTACCAAAACCTATAATTTCCCAGTGACTTTTTTCTGGGGTCACATCTTGGGGCAAGTGGGTCACATCTTAGGGCAGCTTTTTGGGGTCACATCTTGGGGCAGCTTTTCGGGTCAAATCTTGGGGCAAACGGGTCACATCTTCATAATGGTCTACCTGGACGACAAGCATATCAAATTGACTTCAATTTGGTTGAATCTTTAAGAGACTATCACTTCAAATTAATAACAATTGCCAAAATCTTTGGTATTAACCACACGGCATTGTGGAGAAAGATGAGAGATGAAGGTTACAATTTCAGTTTCGAATACTCAGATATGAGTGAAGATGAATTAGATAGTGAAGTAGCTAAAATCAAACAATGTCATTCTCTAGTAGGTGAAAGAATGGTATGTGGTATTTTAAGAAGTACAGGGTTTCACCTTCGAAAAAATAGAGTAAGAGCTATCCACAAAGTTGGCCCCATAAATACTGTTAAAAGATGGCTGCAGGCTGTGGAGTGGTGGCAGGGGGGGGGGGCAGCTTTTGAGAAGGGGCGCCCAAAAATAAGGGACGCCCAAAAATAAGGGACTCCAAGAAGGATTTTTCAGGCGCCCATATCGAAAGATTGACAAATGAAAAATCAAAAATGGCGACCATCATCACCTCAAAAACTCAAAATTTTCTGGCTCGCTTCGCTCGCACACTCCCTTTTTTGTGTTCATAATGAGCGTATAGAGAGGGGCGCCAAAAACAAAATATCTTTAAAAAGGGCGCCATATTTGCCTTGGCCACCCCAGAGAAATTTTCACACCACGCCACTGACCTGCAGCGAATCCCTCGATGAGTGTTCGCTAGAGTGAAATCATTCAACTGATGACCTCAATAATGCTTCCCCTAGTTGACCACTACAAAACTTTATTTACGAACCAAATGTATTTCACTTTTACACTAACAAACTTCACTTACACAGTGACTAACTCAAATCCCTACACAAACTAACACATAAAAATAATAAAAAAACCAACCTGAATGTTTGAAACTCCTAACAGAAGAAACATAAACAACATAAAATCTACAATATCACGAAGATAAACGATTACTCTTTCCGAGTCCAATGATCTAACGTTTCGCGAAAACACAATCTTATACAATCTTATACAATCTTAGACGATATTGGCCTGCTTGAACCATCAGAAATAGTTGAAGTTCAAAAAAGAGATTGTTTCTGGGTTCGTGTCAAGCACACGTCAAAAGTGTATCGATGTTATCAAATCTGCATATGGTAAAGTGATGTTCATCGATGAGGCGTATCAATTATGTCAGAAGAATTCACTGAAAACCCATGGAGAGGAAGCTGTGTAAATTATAATGCGTCATATGAATCCCTCACCGAATCCTGAAGTTTCCTATCCTGTCTTTATCTTCGCTGGCTATCCCAATGTCATGGATAATTTTGTAAAATCTGTTAAAAAAGACATCAGTCGCCTTATCAAGGAACAATTCGAGTTTAGTGACTATAGCTCCACTATACGCCAGACGAACTCGCACAGATTACATTGAAGAAGATGCTCAAGCAAAAACTGAATATCTCATATGGAATTGAAAAAACCTTGAGTGATGGATTCTCTCAAATCCCAAAATTTATTAAGTCCAAACATAATGGCTCATTATGTGAGGACCTGTATAGAGGGGTTTTGTTGATCCAAGAGTCCAGGCTCACTTTTACTGCTTCTGTCGAGGACTTGAATTCTTATCTTAAAGAAGACTTTACCAAAGGTGTACAAACCTTGTTGAAGAAAATTCGTTCAAGTCCAAGGATATAAAGAAGGTGATGTGTGGCTACATGTTCTGGGTGTTGGACTAATCTCTGGTTCGCCAGTTATATCTCAAAAGACATTTCGGTTGACCAAATAAAGGAAATTTCAGCATTTTATTTTCATTTGAATTGGTTTTTATTTTGTTTTCCGTAAAGTGTTACATTTTGAAGCGGATAAAATTTCTTTTATCGCCCGTGGAAGTTTAAAAAAAGTACCATTTTTTCTTTTTTATACCCGAATGCAACTTTTGACAAATGGGCTTCAAAAGTTAGTCCTGGCATCTCTCCCTAAAGTTATTCTTATGTTTGTTTTTTTAGCTTTTCCTGATTCATTCTTATTTTTGTCTTATTTCACTTTACTGTAACATTTTGGGGAAGTTTATTCTGACATTGTTACGGGATACAACGCAACAAATGCTGCCTTGCACCCGCCTGAAAAAAGTCTGGTGTAGCTTTAAAGTTTGCTCTAAAAACGATATTCTTAATCATTTTTATATTTGTCAATGATTACTTACTGTAAGTACCCTGATTTGATTTTATCTACTTTTGGCATTTATTAAAGCTTTCATAAGTCAACCGGATTAATTTCAATTAACAGTTCGGACATTGCTTGTTATAAAGTAAAGATACAATGCATCGTTTGTTTTTTTGTTATTTATTCAAATCTTTTACTTTATTCTTTTCTTTTCACGGCATTAAATTTCGCGGTTGAGGTTATTCTTGGTCAAACTTATAGGGTTGGTGTAATTTAAGATGCACGATCTAACGATTTACGATGCACGATTTGCGATCCGTGCATAAAATATGTTAATTCATGCATAATTATGCTAATCATGATAAAATATTTAGGCAATTTACAAACTTTCATTCGCTGAAACTCAATTATTTTTAAAAATATCATTTATGCAAAGTTATGCAAATTATATTTACAGAAGCCACATGCATTCACCTTTTGTACTTGCTCTCTTTTTCATGACATCAATATAGGGGAATTGTTTACCGAAAGAAAATTCTTTCTCATAATAGAGCACCCGTTTTTTTGTTTCGTACATTGCGGTACGCTTATCGTACCTATCGTACTTATCTTACCTATGTGAGGCCGATTCTTGAATACGCATCAGTTGTCTGGGATCCTCATACTTTAGAAATGGTCCAACGCAAGGCATCCAGATTTATATGTAATGATTGGAGATATTCCAGTAGTCCAACCACCATGATTCGTAATCTTAACCTTAAGACCCTCCAGCAAGGACAGCTTGAAACTAAACTGAACTACATGCATAAGATTCTACACGGTCGAATTGTTTGTTTATCTTCTCTTGTACGTCGTGCTCGTACCGCTAACTTAAAAATTATACCAATAAATGCACGATCCAGTCGTACGAATACAGCTATGCCCCTTCAACAAGTAGGTTGTGGAATGCCTTAACCCAACCCATATCGTCAATGAAGAAGACCCTGATAAATTTAGCCTTAGCATTTCCAACTACGAATTTTAACTTGTGGAATTTTTTATTTCTTTTTGATTTTTACTTTTTCTATCCTGAGCTAGTCCTTTTTGTCTCTACCGATTTTACTCTTCGTGTCTGGTGTTCCCATGCTTTGTCTTCTGTTTGAACAATTTTTGTGCCGTGTTTTCTTTTTTACTTAGCACTGCTGGCCTCATCACCATTGTGGAATCATCGACATGGATAATTTTAATATTTCAACTTAATATTTTTATCTTACATTTTGATATGAAAATATTTATTTTATTAGTTTTTAATTCCAAAATTAAAAATATTTTTCCCTATAATTCCTACAATTTTCTACTTAGCTTGGCATGTCATCGTCTCGTCCCAGCTCACTC
This sequence comes from Clytia hemisphaerica, assembly GCF_902728285.1. Taxonomy (NCBI): domain Eukaryota; kingdom Metazoa; phylum Cnidaria; class Hydrozoa; order Leptothecata; family Clytiidae; genus Clytia; species Clytia hemisphaerica. The sequence goes on along the minus strand of NW_027103834.1, from coordinate 70,382 downwards.
TTACACCTTGCTATTTGAGTCTACACCTACTTTTGTGCTTTCCATTTTACCAGCGTCTTAGAACATCCTGCGCTAATGTTTTTAACTTTTTATTTTATTTTATCCTTTATGTTTAAAATCACGAAAATGTACGTAATGTATTATGTGATAATTCAATAGAACTAGATAGAACTAGGTACGCAAAACATATTCTTCGCAATATATTCTTTTATTTACTTTTAAGAAAGAAATTCCTATATTCGATTATGATTGTTAAAACTGAGAGCAAAAATATTTCTTGAGCATTGTTTACTTTCCCTCTCTGTTAGGGTGTTAGGATTTACTTTCACTCTCATTATGAACAATATTTAAGTTAGTCTTTTTCATAATTTTACGGTCGTAATTATTCGTAGTTCCATTGCTTACTTATTTCTTTTTTGTTGCATAAATTTACCGTGGTAAACAAAAGTGAGAAAAGATTATGCCATTGTTTTAGAATTATGTTAAATAATTTTAAGGAACCCCTCGCTTGTTTGTGATCTTTAGGAAATCAAACTATATTGGTCCAAAAACCCCCAACAACATATTCCAAGAACGGTATTACTATTCGCCGGAATTAGTCAGAATGAACCAGAGCCACCTAATGGGCACCTGAGTCACCCAGAGCCAGCCAGGAGCCAGAGCCAGCAAGAGCCAGGAGCCAGAGCCAGCCGGAGCCAGTCATCGGCCAATCAGATTAAAATTTCTGTGTTCAGCTTCACGTGGTTAATTTGCGCTGTAATTTTTCAAATTTAGCGAGACCAGTGATAAACCTCAATGATGAAAACATTGTAGCGGCACATTCAACATGCGTGGTTCCTTTTCAAAGTGGTCTGAAGTGGTAGACGTTAAAAAATATGGATGAAATCCTGGCTTTTTTGAAAGGAAAGGTTAGTGTTAACACATTTCACACAAGCTACGTTAATAAGAAAGAAAGTGGCTATAAAACCATGTGTATCTGGTCTGAACGTAAAGTTATATTATAATGATCATAGCTAGGTCCGCCCTGTTTACAAAAGCGTGTGATCGTAAAATGCCGGTAGCCGACAAATATAAACAAACTAAATAAAGATGGCCGCAATATATCTTCTTCTTCTCTCTCCTTATTTAGAAAGCGAAAATAAAAATCGTAAGGTAATAGTTCCGACCAATGTTAATCAATGGCCCAACAAAATATAGTATATATCAAACAAAGGGAACAATGTGACAAGTCACAACGTTTGTACATGACAAGTCCAATGCTTGTAACTTCAAATAGAAGACGAATGAATAAGCAATCAAACACACGAGTCCAATGCAATATAACGTGTGAAGAGGTTTAAAACCATACAACATAAGAAACATATGTCAACAGTTCAACATGACAAATATAACGTAAACAAAGCGTAAATGAAGTGTGTCAACAGTTCAACATGACAGTAAACAATAGCTAATATCGAACGTAATCATCCATCCATTTTGGAGGATTTCTGGATCGTTGTGGTCTTGAGTTAGTTGGACCCTCCACAGGGGTCGGAGAGGTCCCATCATCATCGACAGCGGTGGCTGAGGCTGCTGGGGGGTTGACAAGAACCGACGGGGGATCCAAAGGTTGGGTTGGGGACGTAGGCGTTGGAACGTCTTGATGGTGCATTGGAGTTGGTAATGTATCCGCTGTGGGGACGACGGTTGAAGGTTGGTCTTCTTCACCTGGTGGAGCCGGAGACGGCTGGAACTCAGGAATGGGGATGTGAAGCAGTTCGCTACGGTGAACTTTGTAGGTGGAGTTGCGAAGTTGTTCACCACTAAACTTCTTGAGGTGATACCAAGGACCTTCTCTGTGAGCAACGAGGTAGCGGGGACGTGACTGAGTTTTATTTCGTTCAGCTTTGACATAGACAATGGCACCTTCTGGAATGATTGATTCTGGTTCACTAGATGCCTTGCGGTTGTTGAAGAGGTTTGTAGCAAGTCTACGGTGATGTTGGTCAGCTATGAGTTTACGGTCCTCGAGGGGCAGCTGTTCGCCGGTGAATTGATCTCTTTGAGTTAACATCTCCCTGGAGGATAATCCTGAAAAACGAACTCTGGAGTTGAGGTTAGCGACGGCAATACCGAGGGTGGATTCATTGAGGCAGACCGAGTTGCGATCGATCTTTAAAAGTTCATCTTCTAGTTCTTGTACAGCTTTTTCTGCAACAGGGTTTTTGTTACAGTTCTTAACCCTACCGATCTCAATAGATAAGCGTTGACTCGCGAGGATACTGTCATTGACAAGCTTGTTGAATCCAGGTGCGGGATCCGTTCTGATGATTGCAGGAGGTCCATCAAGGGGACGGAGACCGATGCAAAGCCGGATCAAGCCGTTGCGGAGCTCGGTGTGGTCTTCTCCAGCAATGATGCACGCTGAGGTGTGGGAGGTGACTGTTTCACGTACAAGCAGTATCTTCTGACGGAAGCGACGTATTACATCGGATGCAAACGAAATACCAACGGTTGTCGGGGGATCACTTGTGGTTGCAGGTGGGGACGATTTGCTCATCTTCTTCAGTGACGTACACGTATGGCAGTTGTCGTTGACGTTTCGAATTGATGAGTCGAGATCAAGTGCGAAAAAGTAGCGAGCGGTGATCTGTTTCAGCTGGAACGGAGAGGGATGATTAAGTTTAACGTGTAAGGCAGTCAGGAGTCCAGGGAGGACTTTCCTGGGGACGACAATCTTCTCCTGGACTGGTGCGAAAGGTTCTCTGTGAGGAACGACGAGAAGTCCATCCTTCGAAATGGTACAGTGCTGAAGGTAACGTTTGGTGTCGTTGATATTGGTGAGCTTCTTGGAAGGTCGGGTACCTTGTTTCAAATGAGAGTGGCAGCGACGTAGATCAGGGCAATCGGACTGTAGAGAATGCCAGGTGGGACGGCTGATGAAAGGCATCTTTGAGTTGCCGTTGAATATGTCGTCGACGTTAATTTTATTGACAGAAGCATCTTGCATTTCATTGACGAACGAACAAACTTGGCATTTAGGTTCATGACACTCCAATGCATTGCGACATGCAAAGTCTGAGGGGATGTTTGATGTGCCTGAAAGATGTTGAATTTGTACGTTAAAACGGCTAGCAACAGATAGGAATGTTGTTACTCTGCTACTATGTGAAAATTGTCCTTTTAAAAGTCTCTCGTATGCCTTAACGCATGGATCACTGTCAGTTAAAATACAAGTTGGATGGTGTGACTGGACGACGAATGGGCTAAAATGTTGGATAGAAGCAGCAATACTTAAGGCTTCTAACTCACACGGGATCCAAAGGGTTTGTCGTTCTTTGATCTTTGTACTGTAGTAACCAGCGATTTTGATGTCGTTGTTGCGCTGTACATAGAGTGTAGCACCGAGACCTGGGTGTTTGACGGCACCGTCTGTGACTAGCCAAAGTTGATCGGAGGGTTTCGGGATGGTGATTGACTCAGAATTGTGCAGGTGGTTTTGGGATGCTCGAAAGACTTCGTTGGATTCGTCTGTCCATTCAATGTTTTCACTAGATGTCCTTCCCGCTACAAGACGTTCCAGTGGTGCAAGGTATGTTGAACAATTTGGTACGACTCTGGAGATAAACTTGTATGCACCAAGGTACGATCTAAGTGACTTGACGGTGGAAGGGCGAGAACAGGTGGTGAGCGTAGAGATGCGGTGTGGGGATGCACGTAGTTGGCCTGAGGACCAGACCCATCCAAGAACTGTGGTTGACTCGGGTGCGATTATGGTTTTCTTTGCGGATAAAACGAGACGATTTGCTGACAGTTTTTGTAATACTTTATCCCAGTTACTGAGAAGTTCGTCTGGGGTGTCACCTCCACAATAGAGGTCATCAGCGACTTTGGCAACGATGCCATCTTGGATGAGATCGCCAAGAATTCTCGATAAAAGCTCCTCAAGAGCGGTTTCGGAACCGGGCATGCCCATGGCGCTTCTGGTGTACACACGAACACCTTTAAAAGGGGTGACTATACCGCAATACTTCATGGATTTCTGATCAAGAGGGATTTGGTAGTAAGCTTGTGTTAAGTCAGTCTTTATAATATATTTCCATTGACCAATCGATTGAAGGGTGCTGTTAACGTCTGGCATTAATGTTGGAGGTGGCTTTGAGTAACGTGCGACTTCTCCAAATGAGGTGACAAGGCGGTGTCCCCCTGACGGCTTTTTGACCAAGAAAGAGGGGTTTAGATACTCAGGAACAATGTTTACTTGCTCTGGCTTTTGAAGTACTCCAAGGCGTTCAAGTTCATCACATTTTGCTTGTAATTCGACAAGCTTATCTTTCGCGTATTGAGGTACCTTCCCTTTTCGTTGGGGAGGTTCTGTGGGACCTATATTGACGGTGGCTTTAATGGGACCAGATGCTCCGTTATAGCCTTCGAAGTCCCTGGTGAAAACAGATGCATGCTGATGGTGGAGTGCTCTGAACTCTTCGCAAATCTCAGCTGGAAGTTGGTGGTCAGGGTCAACTTCAATGGATTTGGTTTGGTCTGCAGGGGTGTCGGTCGAGGGTGGCGTGCTCGGATGGCTTGTCTCATGGTGGTTTTCGGGGGCATCAGCAACACGGTGGATTTGGGCAAATTGTTGATTCTTCTTTAAGACTTTGGGGGTAGAGGTGTTATTGAAGATGCGTATTTTTCCATTAATTGCTTGGGTTATCGTCGGGGATGGCCAAAACGGTTCACTGCTGTTAATACGAGGTTCGAGTGCGAGGTCCTCACTTTCTAAATCAGATGGGACTGGGAGATCGATATAAAGTCACCTGGCCATATAGTTGTGGCTGGAGGTTTGAGTACGTATGCACGGGCTCTACTGATGGTGGGTGGTTTGTGGTCGGTGAGAACCTTGGGCTCGTTGTAGGTTTGGATAGACCCATCACTAAAGATAACTTGGTTTCGGGCTGGACGAATCGTGATGTCATTGCTGTTGAGGAATGGCATACCGGCGAGAATTTCAACATCAAGGCTTTCTACTACTAAAGCATTAAGGGTGAACTGTTTGTTGTTGTACGAGAGTAGAAGCTTAGTTTCTCCTTTAATGTTCAACGGAGACTTTCCATCGGCTTGGAAAGCTAGCTGGTTGCTTTTGATGATAGTAGCACCAATCTTATGAACGGATGACTCACGGATCATATTTGTCTCTGCACCAGTGTCTAGAGTTACTGTCAAACGATTGTGTTTGTAATACATATCAACAGTGGGTGAAAGACTGACTTGTACTCTACGTGTAGAGGGAGTGAGCGTAACAGCTGAAACGACAGATTCTTCATGGTTTATTGACGTAAAGTCACATTCCTCCTCGTCTTCTAGGGAACCAATAAGTCTGGCTTTAGCGATAAACTTTCTGTCTGATTCAGGTAGGAATTGGCATTTACTGAGGTAATGGTTAGAGGGGCGCTTTGCAGCGAAGCACAATGGACAAGATGGTTTTGAGGATGACCTGTTGCTGGTTCGGGGCCGGAACTTGGACGACATCGTTCTCATAACTCTGGCATCGTCATTCGTCTGGATAGAATCAAGTAACGAATCCATAGCTTGGGAGATTTCCGGTTTGATGGATGCGAGGGTACGTGATCTCAGTTCGGTACCATATTTTTGCTTGACCAGGCCGGGAAGATCCTTATTGGTGAGGTGGAGCCATAACAATACAACGAGGTTCTCCAGGGTTGGTGAGAGGTCTTCCTCCTCGGTTATGTCCTCACCGTGGTGACTTAAGCCGCAAGCCGGGTGGAGAAGGCTGTCTTCGACAAACGCCATAAGTCTCTGATACAGATCCTCGGGTCTTTCGTCGGGTTTGAGGGTAATGTTGATGAGGTCGAGGAAGTGAGCCCCTGTTGCCTGGAAGCCATAGTGAGCACGAATGGCTTGCCAGATACCTTCAACGGAAGTACAGTTCTTTGTAATAGTGTTCCTGGAGATGACTGGACAAAAATTAGCGATTTGTCCCAGCATAAGTTCGAGCTGTGCAGCCTTTTGTGCTGCTGTTCTCCGGTTGGGGACATCTTCAGGGTCGTTAACAAATCCTCTGAGTGGAGTGGCTCTGGTCTTCTTAAGCCAAGTGGTGTTTGGTAATAGAAACTGAGCAAAGCTGGCATCAAGGGACAGAATATACATGAGGTTCTGCCTCCAGCTTTCGAATGAAGTAATTGTCTCTTGACGAGTAAGGGACCATTGTTTTGGTGCCCTGTTCACAGCCATAGCTGGATTTGACGTGGAAAACTTGAAAGTGTATGTCTTCAAGCTTCTCTGTGTTGTTTGTGTAGAATATTAGTGGCTAAGTTCGAAGCCTATCACCACGTTAATAAGAAAGAAAGTGACTATAAAACCATGTGTATCTGGTCTGAACGTAAAGTTATATTATAATGATCATAGCTAGGTCCGCCCTGTTTACAAAAGCGTGTGATCGTAAAATGCCGGTAGCCGACAAATATAAACAAACTAAATAAAGATGGCCGCTAATATCTTCAATTATTCAGTTTGTGTCTTTGTCTAAAACTTTCCTTCTTTAAAAAGAAAATAACTATCTGCTCCCCCTTCCCTTCTGTCAGTAGTCAGTCTGTGTGTGTGCCCTAAGCCATAGTTAGTTAGCCATAATTTTTCATATACGTTCACATCTTTAATTAAAACAATTCAACAATCACCCTTCACTTATGACTCTCAATCTGGTATGACATGTTTGTGTCCACATGACAAAATTATGATTCGAGACTCCATGGCCTGGATGACTAGCCGCACTGGACTGGGACCTTCTGTTTGTTTTACCATCACCAGCAAGGCCAGGGGATGTCAATGGAACGAAATTGAAATTCAATTGCCAATCGAATTCGTCGAAGTAATCAAAGTCAATCGAATTGTCAGTTTTCGATTGAATTGATCAAACGTCAATGAATCATGATTGAAGTCAAAAAAAATGTAAATTCGATTGAGTTCGACTGACATGACTTTGTTCCAATTCAATTTGTATCGTAAGTAGCTCTAATGTCGACACCCCCTTCCTAATGTCGAAAAAATGTAAAGCGTTTTTTATTTTTTTATTTATTCTTTATTTAAAGTTGGGTAATAAAAATAGATTTACATAAAGTAACTGTAATAAAGTCCAACTATTATAATTTCAAAAAACAAAAAACAATTTAAAAACAAAATTAGGATAAATTAAGTACAAGCCTTACATGTGCAGATTGCTGTAATAGATGTTAGAGCGTTTTTAAAAGAGACTAAAGAGTCCTCATTTTTAATTGATGAGGGTAATTTATTCCAAGTGGATACAGCTCTAAAATCAAATGTGTTTACACCAAAAGCAGTATTATATCGTTTGTATAATGGCAAAGCTAGGGATTGACCGTTACGGAGCTGATAGACTGATTGTCTAATTGTGAAAATTTCATGCATAATCTTTGGACCAAGATTATGAATAGATTTGAAGACTTCGCAAAGAAGGAGTTTCAAATTACGAGAATGTATGGTTTGAGTATTACAATCAGTCAAGAGAGCTTCGTAATCCAACCCACTATTGGTCATAATTCGAAGTGCCCTATGGTGGCATTTCTCAATCATGTTGCTAGCCCCTTTTCCACAGAACATCCAAATAAGTGGGCAGTAATTAAAAGGTGATAGAATATAAGCATTGACGAGAAATTTTGTTTGTTCATCAGTCAGGAATTTTCTCAGTCGTCTCAGTGCTCTAAGTTTTTGATTAGATAGTTTACAAAGCTTAGTGACGTACTGCATGAAGGAAAGGTTGATATCTACCTGATCACCCAGTAGTTTAACAACCTCAACACTGTCAATCTTTATGTTATTTATGCACAAAGACGAGCTGGCATTGGTAATTCCTGGATCATAAAATGAGACTCTGAGCAATTTAGAAGGAATTTGCTGCATACACCATTTAGACCGATTTTCCCTAGAAACATCCTAGTTACGGGGTATAAAGCTTATCAGTTTCCTTCACCAACATAATTTTTGAGCAATTTTGAAGTTGAATTTGATGTTTTGAACAATCTAAACGTGTTTTGTCATAAAAAAACATTCAAAAATAAGGACCTAAAGTATAATAAAATTAACGTATAATAAATAGTATAAAAGTCAGGCCAATGAGGATATTAAGTATTGGTTGAAATCAGCAATTCTGCCATTATGGATAGAATTTTTTTGATGTTTTTTTTGTTTTTTTAGTTGCCTCTTGTGAGGACCTATCAACCTGTCAAATTTGGTGTAATTTCTATGAAGCTAATGAGGAGATATTAAGGATTTAAAAATTTGTGTATTTAACAGCCCATAACTGCCAAACCGCTAATGCTATGATGCTAAAATTTTGGCTGTGAATTTTCTTTACCAAACCCTATGATATATGTAAAAATAAGAAAAATCCAAGACCCCTATGATTAAACTTTTGCCTTCTTAGGGTCTCTCCTATATGCAATTGCTCTTAAGTGCTTTTAAATCCCATTCAAAGCAACTCATTCATTTTTAGTTGAAATACCTTCCAATTGGGCCACTCGAAAAGTTTCTTCCTAAAGAATACCTTGGAAGGCACTCCAAAGAGTTCCTGGTCGACAATTACGATGACTTAAGGATGATTAAATTGCAAGCCTCAAACATGGGGATCATTGTCCTCCTCTTACTGTTCAACCCTTTACAACACAAGAGTCACATGGTAATGAATCGTCTGAATTTTTGTTCTGCATTTTTCTTGCTCACTTTAGGCAGTAGTCTCATGATTTCAATTGCCTCTACATGATCAATCCCGAAAAGTAACTGGTTGGCTCAGTGCCTAGTCAAAAAGTTTACACAAATCCTCTATTTATTTTTAAGAATAATGATGCCTCTGAATAGCTAATGTGTAGGCCAAACCATCCCTTTGTCCACTTTTTCGGTACTTTACCTTACAGAAATTTGGAACAGGAAAGGTGCTGGCCTGGTCAATACAGGGATCACAGAAGTACCAGTCGTGGTACAGAATGTGATCCTCGATTATATAGAGGAAGATGTCCAAGAATGGTAAGAAATGTTGCCAACTATCTTTTCTAATTACTTATAAGTGGGTGTAAGATAGGATTTCTGGAAACTGAAACACTGGAATAAAATAGGTCGTTCACTGAAAAACCGAAGAAATATAGGATCAACACAGTGACACTGAATTTCCATACGCCCCCCCACTTATAAGTTAAAAAAGCTTTTTACCATACCATTTTGAGTTGCTAGAACGGTTGAAAAAAAGGTTGGTGTAATTCTTAAATTTTTAAAGGGTAGTGTAGATAGATAATTCAGCTGTTTTCTGTTGAGGGGTTATTGTGGTTTCTTCTGGAAATAGAGTAAACTTTTTGGAATAGGTAGAATTCTATCTCCTCGTTTTTTATTAGTTTGGCTTAGATTAAATGATTAGATTTTGAAACTTCTCAAACTTCCCACAGTCGTTGTCTTGCAGCTTTTATGATATATAGAATCTTTTTTTCAGCCTAATTATTATGAAAATTTGGAAGAACAGAGAGAAGCAGAAGAAGAAAGAACAACAGGGGAAGAATGTGAAGACAATAATAGTCCTGAACTTTGAGATAAACATGTTAGTATAGATTGTATTGTGCTAGTCTGTAGTCAACCCTAGACTTGTATATTATGTGCTTGAATTTAGTAGTCTATTTGTAGTAGCCTAAATTGAGAGTCGCACTTGTTTAAATTTTACAGTGTTTTAAGTTATCTATTCTACTTGCACAAAATTATATGGGACCCCTCCAGCAGTTTGCGTGAATGCGTGAACGTGAAAATTCACTTTTTGATTGCGTGAATGCGTGAATCTGGGCTATTTTGAGCGTGAATACGTGAATTTTCCCTTTTTTCACCGATCATGTGCAGTTTTCCCTGATTTCCTGAAAAATCAGGTTATTGCGTGAAACTCGAGGAAAATTTGCGTGAATGCGTGAATTTCGAAAAAAGATTGCGTGATTGCGTGAATTGAGGGTCCGCTGGGGGGGGGGGCTCTTATATGCTAAGCATTTCTTTTCTTTTAAAGGTGTACTGCAGCTGTTGGAAATTTTACTAAAGATGATTTGAAGTTAGGCCAATTTAGGCACAAAATAAGGATTGCTATTATACAATCTTAGGAAATTTTACTGAAAGATGTCATTAGAATAAGATTTACAGTGTAAATTAAATAATCCATGCAGAATGGGGATCGGTTACACATAGGTAAGGTGGAATTGGTGACCAAAGTGAGATATTGATCCTGTTATACTTTTGACTTCACCTAAAATTTTTTGTAGCTGCTGGGTTGCTGCCTGAGGCTAATTCTAAAAGAAAGGAAAATTTGTAAAAATCATAAACTGCTTCACATGTCTATGCACAGGTATACAACATGTAGGGTTGTGTATTAAAGGGACCCCTCGCTTGTTTGTGATCTTTAGGAAATCAAACTATAATGGTCCAAAAACCCCTAACAACATATTCAAAGAACATAAAACTTACTGCTGGTTCCTGTAGAGATATCGAAAAATTCCTCTGAAAACAGTATGGCGTCTCCGTCTGACTGAAACCAACACAACCAGGGCTTATTGGGATTTCTGAAGCCGATAACGATTCTCCATAAACCCGCAACTCGACTCCAAGCAAAGGGTTTTTCTTAGGAGAAGAGCGCGGATTCTAGACTGTTCGAACCGGAGCTGGCCTCTACACTCGTACTGTAATTTTCCGGCGCATTTGTGTCGACAACTTGGTGCGACAAGAGCGCGAGATAATTCGAAGGCCTTCAGAAGAAGCCAGTTGAAATTTCTGAAAGTTGAGTGCCCATCAAAATTCAAAATTTGTAATTATGGAGTGAAAAAAGAGTTTTGCATGCTAGTACTTTGGGAAGTTGCTTTTCATATGATTATGAAGTGAGTGTCTTATTATCATTTTTAAGCGAGGGGTCCCTATAACCAAAGTTCACTTTACTTCACTTATGCTTACCATACCTATAACCACGTCCTCTTATCTTAAATGGGAAATAATTAAAGAATTTTGGTAAAATGACTCGCACTAAAGCCTTAGCATTTTGATTTTCTGTCCAGATTCACCACATTTTATATTTTTATTGCATGAAAATTTTGCGGTCATTTTAATTTCGCGTTTTCTTTGCCGAAAATTACATTTCGCGGCATTTTAATTTTGCGGTCCAAGAGAAAAGTGTATTTCGCGGCATTTTAATTTCGTGGTTCCGAAGCGGTAAAAGGTGAAAATAGGCCGTTTTGCACTTAAAAGACCGAAAAATACACGATTTTTATGTATTTTAGATACATAGTCGAAAAAACGGATTTTTTATGCATTTTAATTTCTTTCCTAATTTTTCAGTATTTGTCATAATTTAAAGCTTTTTTTTATTGAAGTTTTGTTACTTTCTAGTTTCAATAGACATCCCCATCTGCTAATTAAATTCTTGAATGTTTTATTCCAGCCCCGCTTATTAACATCTGGAAAAGTACAGTCAACATTTCTTTCTTTTCTTTTGCCACAAATCCTCAACCGCAGCCCTTTTTCAGTTCTGTTCCACGCAGGACTTCTTTATTCCCAACCGATTCTAATTAGTTTTTGAAAATATTTCCAACCCCAAGGCTTTTAGAGACCGAAAAGAAGATTCATTTAGATGTAGCTTGAAGTGTCACTTTTCACATCTTTCAAAATCGAAAAAAGTTACCATGGTGGTGGGTAACATTCAATTTGTCTCCAAGTGTTCAATAAGCTATCGATTAATATATATCTACAGAACATTAACACAAGAATGTCCTTGAAAATTTCAACACAGTGTCAAAAAATTCCGTTGAAAGCATTTTTATTCAATTTTGGTCTATATTTGTCCTATTTTTCAACTATAAAAACTGTCCTATTCACTTAACTTCTAAATACAAAAGTTGACTGGGAACCCTGAAAGCTGAGATCCAATGAGAATTTTTCTTTTCCAAATGTTGATCTTACTATAGGGAAGGACCTACCCACCTTTTAAACCAACCTTTTCAATTAAGTACAAAGATGCCTTTTCATGGTTTTGTTTTTGTTTATTTATAAAAATTAAATTTGTGTTTTGAATTTTCTAGTACAAACCTGTTAGCTTTTATAAGTGATGACCTGGGTGGTGGCAGCATACCAATGGATCAGAGCATATCAGAGGCGGTGCGACACCCCTGCATAACATGCGCCTGCATGATAAGCCAACGAGTGATTTTTCGCAAATAATAACATGCAAACTTTTGCAAAAGTGAGCTCATCGAGGTCGATTTGCATGTTTCCCGGGATTTTTGAAGAAATTAGACATTAAAGATCTAAAAGCAAGACTCGGAAAATAGCCTTGTTCTGTTTCACAACATTTTCAGTTTTAGTGAGTCATGATTTTAGATTTTTATGTCATAAGAAACTTATGAGTTTGACCGGTTGCTTTGGCTTGCTTGTTGCGAACAAGCAAAAACAAGCAAAAGAAGTCACAGAGAAGATATATGCGTATATGCTGGATTTTTTATTTGGAATTCTATCAATTTCAAGAAAAATGCTATGGAGAAATAAAACAGTAAATAATCGAAACCCCAACAACAACAACCAGGATGTTGACCATCAGGAGAGTTCTTGTGATAGTTGCTCAATTGGCTTTCTTTTGGTTTTGGCTTGGCTTGGTTGAACATTGGACGTTATCTTTATAAAATCAACCTAACTAAGGACTGATAGCTCCATATTAACAGGATATACATAAAGAGTACAAACACATCAAAGGTCATGCTTCAAGGATGTGGTTGCAGAAAACATTATTTATGTGCTGGCTTGAAAATTAATGCTAATGGATTCTTTGTTTTTGTAGAACTGAATTCTGAAATTCATAAAAAAATTACATATACAAACAATGTGACCCTCAAGATTATTGCAGTCAATCACAGTCTGAATGTTCCACATCATCTAGCATACTGACTGCTTAGAAACTTGACTCTGTTCTGGTTGACGTAGCTAGTTTTAAATTTGGATGTGTATTAATTATGGTCATTTGCGTAATCGTAGAAATGCAAAGTTCAGCCCACTGTGGACTGAGGCAGCGATATTGAGCCTTTAGACTGATCAAATTACAATATGGGATTTACAGTCAAATGACATTTTTTTATGAAACTCTTGGAATTCGAGATTGCAAAATAAAATTCAAAACAGACACAATATTTTTTTGTATCAACAAGAATTTCTATTTGGTGGGAATTTGTAATATATTTAACCTAGTGGTCTAAAGAAACGACTATTCTTTTTTAGAATCAACCTTACAATCTAGTTTTTATATTTATAAAAACTAGATTGCTGACGTGTGAAAAGGAATGTCGGCGTGAATGATCCTTTTGTTTCGATAATAACATCAAAGCGGGAACTAATTTTCTTCTCGTTTCTTTCTTTACTTTTTCTTTCTCATAACTTCAAGCTTTCCCTCAAGCTCTCCCAAGCGTGGTTAGCTCAAATGGTTAGAGCGTTCGTCTCATAAGCATGGGTTTCCAAGTTCGATCCCTCTGGGTGTCAAATTTTCCAATTCTTGATTTTGTTTTCGTGCTCATCACTTTAATTTTGAATCACATTTCATGGGAGTGAAGAGATATCGACGCGCTATGTAATGTTAATTGCTATTAGTAATTACGCGTTCAATTCGAATCTATGATCTGTTCCCTCTTAGTGAGGAGTTTGATACCCTTATAACAACCGTATTTTATATGCACTGAATACTGAAATTCAAATGACGACCACGCAAGAAAGATAAGCAAACGATTGGATCAAGTGTCAAACATTTTGATCCGGAAATCAATTATCATGCTCGCTCACTCGCTGGCTGAAAGTGAAAGTGAAAGTGAAAGTGAAAGTAGTGAAACTGAAACTGAAACTGTCAGTCACCAAACGCAGGCGCAAACGCCTATACCCGTTCTTCTATATCTAAGCCTTGAATAATCGCTTGTGGTAAAAAAAAGATTGAAGAAAAAAAAAACTTAAAAAAGTTCTTATTAAGTGATGCTATCATAGCTTATCTAAACCTTACACAGAGAGCGGAGGTAATATATGCTAGTTACTTGTTTGATTAACCTTCATTTTAATAGAAAGAGAATTAAAATAAGAAATTTGAAGAATTGAAAAATTTGATACCCAGAGGGATCGAACTCGGAAACTCATGCTTATGAGACAGATACTCTAACCACTTGAGCTAACTACGCTTGGGAGACTCTGAGGGAAAGCTTGAACTTATGAGAAAGAAAAAGGAAAGAAAGAAACAAAAAGAAAATTAGTTCCCGCTTTGATGTTATTATCGAAACAAAAGGATCATTCACGCCGACATTCCTTTTCACACGTCAGCAATCTAGTTTTTATAAATATAAAAACTAGATTGTAAGGTTGATTCTAAAAAAGAATAGTCGTTTCTTTAGACCACTACGTTATTTGTAGGTATATATAATGTAATATGTAATATCTTTAAAATGTAATTCATGGAAAATATTTTATAATTTCAAATATCTAAAAAACAATTTTAATAGAAGATCTTTCTCACTCTATACACACACTTTTCTTGTCATACACAGTACAGTTTTAGATAAAACTCTCAAAAAATTATGGCTTTGTTTTGCTCTTTTGCTGTTTGCTTTTCATTAAATATTTATATATGGTTTTATTTTATTTTGTCTTGTTATTATTGTACAGAGAAAGAACGATTTTGTTTAAATTACTTCATCTTCCATACTAATTGAGTTTATGAAAAAACTTTGTAACGCTAGCCCAGTAACATATGTTAAGGTTTCTAAAATTTGAACACCGTGGCTGGAAAACCTATCCACCTTCGATACAAAAAGTCTCGCGCTAAGTTTGACAAGCATAGAAAACTCGGATTAGAGAAGACTCTACACTGCTATTTGTAAACGAAAAAAGTTCTGACGTCAATTTCATGAAAAAGTACTGCGACGTCACAAAGTTTCAAATAAAAAGGTGTGGCATTTTTGTTGCACGATTTCGAATTATTTTATATCAACACACGCAACAAAATCCAACATTGTTGTTTGATGATTAAACTTCGTCTAACATTAATTAAAAAGGTTTTAATGTTGGTTGCATTGGGCCATTCCAGAAAAAAAACATTACCCCCTAATGGATGACATCAATTTTTGAAATAAATTTTGGCAAGGAATTCCAGGCAAACTTTAAAGACAAAGTATCGGAATTCCATGAATTTTACTTAATTTTGCATTAAAGTATTGGAATTCCATGAATTTTTTAGGTTACAGTAACGGAATTCCACAGTTTTGATAGGTATTTTGTAAATTTGTTACGGAAATTCCGGACTTTCTTGAAAGCAATTTGCTACGGAAATTCCATCCATGTCGTCCATTGGGGGGTAACGAATAAAAACTGGAATGGCCCATTGCATATGCGCCGGTCTTAAGCTGTCCGCATGTGAAGCCAACAAACGGGAAAACCTTCAGTGCTCAATCGCAAAGCGCGAGCCTCTCCTTCACAGCTTTTTCTTTCCTAGAAGCAACCCTCTCACCACCTCAGACACCTTTGGGCGTCTGCAACGACGGGTACCCTCGATAATTTTGACAGGGTCACTATGGCATTTCATTCAACACAAACTTCCGTTATCTTAAAAAGACATATCATCGAGGCTTACAGACACAAAATTTTGACTAATGTAGAAAGTTTAGAACTATAATTTTTATTATTGTATTCGGCATTTTAAGCCAAAACGATGTCAGGCATTAACCCACATTATAGTATTTTAAAGGCTTTTGATGTGCAAGCAAAACCGTTAACCGGCGTTTGCGACGACGGGAACCGTCTAGTACTAGCTATAAGAATTTTGCCATGATTATGAAAGGCTTATGTGGCAAAATAATATTGTATCTTCTATACTAATTGAGTTTATGAAAAAACCTTGTAACGCTAGCCCATCATTAAGGGACATCTCCGTCTATCACGGGCTTCAAATAGCCGCAAGAGTACAAGGATATAGGTAATCTATGACGTAACAAATGTAAACAAAAATTTACCGTGTGTAATTTTACAGACTGAGATTCGGGATTGAAATTCGCAATCAAATTTGGGTCTGCAATTTACACTGCACAGTCGCTATGCGATTTTAACGGTTTTAAATGTAAACAAACCACTTCAAGCTGCTCCGGAGGTCAATCAATGGTCAAGAAGAAGAAACTTTTAATTTCATGAAGAACTTTTTTCAAAACTTTAGCTTTATTGTTTCTTACACGTATGGCAGATGCAGATGGAGGTATGGTAGGTCGTGTTGGATATGGCCACAAAGGTTTGCACTTCTTCCTAGATTGGATGGTGATCAAGATGTAGGCCAGGCGCGAGATAATCGTAGAGCCCAAGGTTTGGCTAGGCAGAACCGTTATCGTCAAAATGAGGTGCCACAGCATGCTGCAGCTCGCAGAAGGCAAAGTAATTTGAGGTATCAGCAAAATAGACCTGCACGAATACCTCGATTGAATTCGGCACGTGTGCTTCCTGACAGGGACAAAGTGTTACCACCTATTCATTCCCTGGGGACCTTTGATTCAATGCGTGCACAATGCAATGCAGTCCTGTTTTCAGCAGGTGAGAAATTTAATTGTTGTTTAGATGGTAAGGTAAGGCCCCCTGCATTATCTGAATACCCAGATGAGTTAAAGGATTTACTCACAAGCAACTCTGCCCGTGGTAATGGGTTTCGTAAGTTGATCAGGGTGTACAACAATTTATTTAGTTTTGCATCCATGTCTGCGAATATCAGACCTCCACCTGGTCATGGTCCTCCCTGTTTTAGGATCTGTGGGCAAATTTGCCATCGGTACGGTTCGCTTTTACCCCTGCTGAAAATACTTCCCCTTTGTACAATCAATTGTATATAATTAAAGCCGGCCTGGCTATAAATACTTAACCTGATAACAGATGTTCATAATTTTCTTACGCGCACGGTAAACCTCTAAAGGCACTTGAAAATTATACATCTGAGGAAAATAGTCCTCCCGCGGAAAATTCTACAACAAGAATCTTGTTGTGCGCCGGAAAAATAAAAAATAATACGGCGCCCTATTCATAAACACAATCGCGCAACTTTGTTGTCATTCCCAGTCCTTTTAGACGAACGCGGTCCTTACGATTTCGAGATTGCATATTCGTCAGATTGTTTGTTTTCACACATCCCTTTAGAGCTTCAGCGTGGTGTGCAGAAAACATTCACAATCTGATCTCAGGTTATAAATACTAGAATGGCGAATCCCAGTGCTACTGATTGTGACAGAGCTGTTATGGAGGAAATCCAAACTGTTTTGAATCGTGAATCTCGCTTTGCTGCTGCATATCGTAACATGAAAGAAATAGAAGAAGCTGAGAAAGAACAAGCGAACCGAGAAAATCGTGAACCTTCTCGAGTAAGTATGCTTATGCGTCCAGGGAATGACATGCGTCCTGCCAATGCCCCACTTCATGAGGAAGTGGCAGCAATTTTTGTTGGTGATGATGGGGCTCCCCCTACTTCTTGAGATATTGTTATTTATCCGAGAGGTCAACAGTTACGGAAAAATTAATTTCACTCATCCTTTTAATGATCCTATGACATATCCATTGATTTTTCTCCATGGTGATTTTGGATTGAACACTGATATGAGGTACCATCAAAACCAAGGTAGGAGGACAAGAGTGAGTATGTTGGAGTACTATAAATATCGCCTAGCAATTCGACCTGGATTTCCAGCATTACACAGGGCAGGTAAATTATTTCAACAATTTTTAGTGGATGCCTATACCAAAGTCGAAGGTGAGCGACTACATTGGTGTAAAGTGAATCAACACGTTTTACGAGTGGATTCATATAATGGTTTATTTGAAGCATTAAACAGTAGAGCTGAAAGAGAAAACCTCCAACTTGGCAGGGTTGTTGTCCTCCCCTCAAGTTTTAGCGGTGGCCCAAGACATATGCAACAACTGTATCTTGATGCCATGTGTATGGTAGCAAAACTAGGTAAACCAGATATTTTTTAACTTTTAAGTGTAATCCTAAATGGGACGAAATAACAGAAAATCTTCTTCCTGGCTAGACAGCATCTGACCGCCCAGATTTAGTGGCAAGGGTTTTTCGAATGAAACTGGAGGCCCGGGGGGGGGGGGTTGGGGGGGGGGGGGGGGTACTTAGGCAAAATGGGTGCTGGGTATGTGCGTGCCTTAAGGGTAGGGTTTTTCACCCTCCCAAAGTCTCTCTAAGGGTTACCAAAACAACAAAAGTCAAAATCAGTCTCTCTAAGGGTCGGTTTTTTCACAAACTCGCGTCAAAGAAAAGTGAAAAGTCAAAAAAGTGAGAACATTTTTAAAAAAAGTGAGAAAATTTTTCAAAAATTAGAGAAATTTTTCGAAAATTGGAGAAATTCTTTTAAAAATCGAATTTCTTTGGCCCATTATAGAAATTTTTTGTGAAAAAGTCTCTCTAAGGGTTGGGTTTTTCTACACTGAGTCTCTCTAAGGGTCACCTTTTCACCAAAATTCAGTCTCTCTAAGGGTAAGGGTCCAGAGGTCTGGCACGCACATACCCGACACCCATCAATCCTAGTACCCCCCCCCCCGCCGGGACTGGAGGCCATCAAAAAGGATATTTTTGAGGATGGTGTTCTCGGTAAAACCGTTGCTTATGTTTATGTGATTGAGTATCAGAAAAGGGGCTTTGATAGTCTCATTTCAGCTGAAATCCCTGACTCGGATGAGGATCCCGAGCTATATGAAATTATCAAAGCTTGCATGATGCATGGGCCTTGTGGTGTACTCAATCCTAACTCACCATGTATGAATGAAGAAGGAAAATGCTCCAAAGGCTACCCAAAGGAGTTTAATGAAGCCACAATGATCAAGAACAATGGTTATCCAGTGTACAAGCGTTCGGATAATGGTAGAACGATTCGCAAAGGTAACCATGTTCTTGATAACAGGTATGTTGTTTCCTATAATCGATATTTGTGTAAAAAGTACAATGCACATATCAATGTTGAAGCCTGTTGTAGTGTGAAGGCAGTACAATATTTATAAAAATACATCTATAAGGGACATTATGTTGCCCATATTGAGATTAATGAAACACTTGCGCATGATGAAATAAAGACGTACCTTGATGCAAGGTACGTATCAGCGCCTGAGGCCGCTTGGCGTTTATTTACTTTTCCAATGCACAAGCAAAGTCATTCAACTATTCGCCTCGCTTTGCACTTGCCCAATGAGCAGCCTGTGTTTTTCCGTGAAGGTCAAGAGCAACAAGCCATGGATCAAGCCAATAACGAAGAACGCAATTCAATGTTAACAGCTTGGTTCAAATTAAATCAAGTAGATGAATCAGCAAATCGATACCTGTACACTGAAGTGCCTTATCATTACATTTTTAATAAGAAGTGGAAGAAAAGGCAAAATAACAAACATAAATTGGTTGCACGTATCTATAATGCTACTATCAGAGAGGGGGAGCGTTTTTTCCTCCGTGTGTTGCTACTTAATGTACCCGCCAGTTCAACGTCTTTTGAGTTTTTAAGAACATATAATGATGTTGTTTATGATTCTTTTAGAGAAGCTTGAAGAGGGGCCTGCTTGAAGATGATCATCTTTGGACCAATACAATGGCAGAGGTTGTAATTCATGGTTCCGGTGCTAAGATACGAGAAACATTCTGCATGCTTCTTATTCATGGTGAACCGAATAACCCCTTACAGCTGTGGGAGCTTTACAGGTTGGATATGATGTCAGATTTCTTAAGAAATCAGCCTGAAGATATTGCTGAACAAATGGCTTTACAATTTATAGAAAGACAGCTTCAACAGTTTGGTAAGAGCCTTAATGATTTTGCTTTACCTCTCTTAGAACAAGCTTTACCAAACGAGGATGCTCCTAATCCTCTGCAAATGAGACAAGAGGCTGAACAAATCAGACCTCAATTGAATGATGACCAAACTTGCTGCCTCTAACTCTGCCATTCAAGCTGTTTTAGGAAATGACCATCAGACCCCTCAAGTTTTTTTCCTTGACGGGCCTGGTGGTACAGGCAAGACTTTTACCTATAATTATATTATTAGAGTGTTGACTGTTGACTGGTCAACATAAAGCAGTAGCAACGTGTGCCTGGACTGGAATAGCTGCCATTTTGTTAGAAAATGGGAAAACTTTGCACTCTATTATTAAATTACCAGTACCAGTTCTTGACAACTCTACATGTAATATCAAGGCTAACTCCAAGGCAGCTGATTACTTGCGAGCAAAAGATATTATTATCTTAGATGAATGTTCAATGATTCCAAAGTATGCTTTGGAGGCTATTGATGCTCTACTCAAGGATATCTGTAACAGTAACGTCCCTTTTGCAGGAAAAGTTGTTCGTTTAGGTGGTGATTTCAGACAAACATTACCAATAGTACGTAGAGGTGGTGCTACTCAAATTATGGAGTGTGTTTGAAACGCAGTCCACTCAGGCGATTCGTACAGGTTTTCCAATTACGCACCAACATGAGAGCCCAAGAAGGTGAACAAAGATTTGCAGAATTTTTGATTCAACTTGGTAATGGGGAATTAGCCTTGAAGGAAAACAACCCTTATGAATGTTCAATTGAGATACCTCGCGAGTGCATTCTTGGAGGTCAGAATCAAGATTCATGTGAAGAAATCATTGATTCTGTATTTGGTAATTTTGAAGGTGATGTTTTTAAAAAGGTGATTCTCACACCTACAAATCTTGATGCCTTGAATGTGAATGAGAAAATCTTGACCAGACTTCCTGGAGATGCTACTACATGTCTTAGTTTTGATTCTATTGTTTCAGATAGCGAAGAGGAAATTGCTCTCTACCCCCTTGAATTTCTAAATAGGTCTGTGTCCCAGTGGAATGCCACCGCATTCCCTTAACCTTAAAGTAGGCTCAATTTGCATGCTTTTGCGAAATCTTTCTCTCAAAGATGGTTTATGTAATGCCACACGATTAATTGTTAGAGCCATTCAACAAAATGCAATTGATGTGGAAATATTTACTGGTGTCCATGCTGGTAAGCGTCGTTTCATCCCACGAGTGACGTTAGCCCCTGCTGATACAGGTATGCCTTTTCAATTGAAACGCACTCAATTTCCACTAAGATTATTATATGCTACCGTATGACTGTTAACAAAAGCCAAGGACAAACTTTTGACAAAGTTGGTATCCTTTTGTCTAAACCGTGCTTTGGGCATGGTCAATTGTATGTTGCTTTTTCCCGTGCAAGATCTTTTCAAGGGGTTGTTAAAAATTGTTAAAAACGATTTTCAAGGTGATGTATCCGGAACAGATACTTCACTAAAAACATTGTTTACAGACAAATATTGTAAAAAGTGCGCCCACACTCAGTCAATGTAGGGAAAAGAATGAAAACATTTCTGGTAGAATTCGTCTATAGTTAGATAGATTCTTACTTTTGTT
Source organism: Clytia hemisphaerica (assembly GCF_902728285.1). Classification (NCBI taxonomy): domain Eukaryota; kingdom Metazoa; phylum Cnidaria; class Hydrozoa; order Leptothecata; family Clytiidae; genus Clytia; species Clytia hemisphaerica. The sequence goes on along the minus strand of NW_027103834.1, from coordinate 48,922 downwards.
ATCTGTTTTTTATCTACTTTGCTGATTTATTCTGTGTAACCAATTTTGAATGTTTTTGGTTACGTGTGGAAGTAGCATCCATGTTATTGTATTATAGCAGTCCAACATACAACGTTCAACTTGCTGTAAGATGTGAAAATTTAAATGTCTCGCACGTGTATACTTTTATTTTTGATTTCAAATGGCTTTGTTTTGCCAGCCGTGCAAGTTTCTTATTACTGTTGTGGCAAGTTTGATACTTTTCATAGTCACCCACTATTGTGTTTTTTGTTCTTTTTGCAGGGCGGGGTGCGAAATCCGATGACTTGACCTTCACGTGGTGTACCCTGTTACATGTTTTGAAAGTTAATTTAGAGAAATGTTGAGCTGTTATGAAATTATGAAATGATTCTTATTCTTATTCGTAAATTTTTGTGGGAACTAAATTTTGAGATTTAGAGCAAAATCATCAAAAATTCAAAATTTTGTCTCCACAAAAATATTTACTTAAAACAGATTTATTAACACTGTCAAACACTGATGACCAAGAAATGAGAAACGCGGCACCAAATCCACAATATAATGAATTGGTCCAAAAGGTCGACCGACTGAATATCCTACTTTCACAAAACAAGATGAATAAAGAAGATGTTAGTTTGCTATATAGTCGCGCTGATGATATCGAAAATCGTTTCACTTCGTGATACATGTTTGAGATATTAAAAAAAATGATGGAGACTTGTAGATTTGATAGTGCTGATTCCAAATCTAAAAATTCTCCACGTTAAAAGGGTGCAGGTAAGCCAGAATTTAGTCTCAAAGTTAGGCATTATCGAGGGAATCGAAGAGATTCGTGTTTAATCGATTATCAATATGTATTATACAGAACGATTTCTCTGCCTTTGATTTCAAATGAAACACGCGTTCCGAAATCTAAGCAAAAAGTAGTACTATTAAACGGAATTCAAAAGTGCGCGTGATTCTGGCGAAACAAAAACGTTCCGAGATTTATCTAAAAAAATATAAACAAAGTTTCGCTCCAAAATCGAAAGTGATCTCAACGGTCGTAAGGGGCTCATTTTCGGTTTTTTCAAAACTGCATGTACTTCCACCTCATAAACATACCTATATTTGGGCTTTTTTGGAGAAGCTTAATTTAGCCGTCATGAATGTGTCCTGTAAGATGTCCCATAATGCACCAAACTCGAAAAAAATGGGAAAATCCCTGGAAAATCCGCCATTTTGATGACGTCATTGACAGAAAAACTTGAATAAGTTCAGGTAGAATAAAGATTTCGAGCTGAAATTTCGACCAGAGACGTATATAAATAAAACAAATTAGAAAATTGGAAAACAAAATCGAAAAAATGCTTACGTCAGCAAAAATGGCTGAAAAACCATTTTTGCGAAAAAATGCTGACGTAATCAAAAAATCAAAACAATTTCGATTTAAAATGCTTCAAATTTTTAATTTGAATCTCTGGTAAAAATTTGAGCTCGAAATCTTTTTTCTACCTGAACTTATTCAAGTTTTTCTGTCAATGACGTCATCAAAATGGCGGATTTTTCAAGGATTTTCCAAAAATTTTCGAGTTTGGTGCATTATGGGACATCTGACAGGACACATTCATGACGGCTAAATTAGGCTTCTCCAAAAAAGTCCAAAAATAGGTATGTTTATGAGGTGGAAGTACATGCAGTTTTGAAAAAACCGAAAATGAGCCCCTTACGAACGTTGAGATGGCTATAAGTTTTATATGAGTGGTGTTTGAGACAGAAAGTTATGTATTTCTCAGTAAAGATTATGTACTTTTTCATCTGAACTTTGTTAAATAGATTATAAAATAGCAGAAGTGTGTGTGTACTTCTTTCCTGAAAAAAAATTATAAACAATGAAATGCAAATAAGCAGTTTCTTTTCTGCGATGAGCTTATTTATTTGAATGTGATAGCTATATTGTACTACTATATTATAGAGCATGAGAAATTTATGGTTTCTTTTTTTGCTTTATAGCTGTAATGAAAAAATAGTAATGAATAATGAACAAAGTCAACATTGTGTCTACATTTCGAAGGAAATCGTGTGAGTGGGATAAAACCCTGTTTTACAAAGACTTCATTATAAACTTTTCTTGCTATCCAGAGGAGAAGCGAGTGGCTGCTGATGATAATTATGTTAGACAAGGACTACAGTATGTAAAGAAATTTTGATGGTTGCTAGGAAAATATACCAAGTGATTTAACAAATATGGCAAGTTTGGAGGAGAGAAACAAACACTACCGTGTGTCGTTTCACCAGCTCTTTACCAGCAATGGAATGGATGGAACCAAATTGTAGAAAAGAAATTGCTTCTTAAGCAGCAATCTCAAGGTTTTGCGAGTTTTGCATTACTGTTGATTGAGATAACTTTTCTATCTGAGAGGTAACTTTCACCATCTTGAAAACACCAGTTTGTTTTTAGTTTCATTGAGCTACAGTAGTAAACATTATTATAAAAGGTATCAAAATGAAGTAGACTGCTACAAACTGGATTTATTTAGTCAATATGGTATTTTTGAAGACTTTTGTTTCTTTCTACTTTATGGGGGACTAAATATTGGCTTGGTAACTAAAATTAGGGTCGACTAAAAATTTGGGCCGACTTAAAATATGGGTCAAATTAGAAGCTTTCTCCTATTTTCCATCTGCTTGTAGTTATTTAGAAATGGCCCAAATTTTTTGTCGGTCTTAATTATTAATCGGCCCTTAGTGATTAAATTTTGACGAGGTGACTAAAATTAGGGCGGAATAATAATTAAGGCCGACTAAAATTAAGGCCGACAAAGTTTTCACCGATAAGGTATTGTTTTGAACTTGAAACTCGGGTTGAGAAGTTAGTTTTTTTTGCTTACTTATTGATCATGTGATTAACTTTTGAACCAATCCTAAGAGGAGTATTTGGTATAATAACAAAGGAAAAATCTGGCTCAGTATTTTTATAAGAATATTCTTATGTTCCTGTTGTTTATAATTATAATTTTTGCTATAATACTATCTTATCTTCTTTCAAGAAATGTATATCAATAGACCTTTTCATAAATAACGTCACAAACATCACTTGCCTCGTTTTGAAATTATTGCCATGGTGATTAACTCCCAACAGATTTTATTAAAACTCATTTGATTTATATGCATGTAATTTATGAAAAGGTCTATTTGTTAACATAACTTTTCCAAAGCCTAGACATTCTACATATATCAGTATAAACTCTTTTTTATAAGAACCATCTAATTATAGATTTTTGTTGACGCTTGGCTGTTTTTATTTTTTTGGCACTTTTTATACTCATCATATAAGAGTTGTTTAGGAGAATGATTGATCTATAAATAACAAATTACTCCAGCATTCATTACTTTCCCTCTACCAGTACAAACGAGATAAATGATCCTGTCACTAGGTATAACAGCTGTGCTGTAAAAGACAAATTAATTATTTTGATCAAAATTTAGCCATTCCAGGCTGGGGGTTGTTCTTAAATAGTTTTTTTTTGGCATTTTTGAGCCTCATTGTTCTTATAAAATTAGTTATTTAGTTAAAAAAGAGTGTATTTTTAGAATATTTTAGCCATGTAAAGTACAATGTTCTTAAAAATAAACTGTTCCTATATACTCGAGTATGAGTAGTATACCATTTCTTTAGAAGACTTGATATTTCGGATGGGCACTAAGTTTATGTTGCAATGATGGCATCGAATGTGGTATCCTCGATCTTTCGCCTCAAATGAACTTTTAACCCTACACTTTTATTATAAAAACCAGTAAGATTTTTCACAGGCTCGGCTGCTCTTATTCTTTCTAGTACTTTGAGCCTCTAATTGTTATCATCATGTTCTTATTTATAGGGTGTAACTGTGAGGTATTTTAGGCGTTATACTCAATTTTTATTACTTTGCCCCTACATTGATTGAAATTGAGTAATTTCAGGCTCAGGATTGTTTATAAATAGCTCTTATTTTTTGGTGATTTTGAGGCACTTTTTTCGACCTCAACAGCGGGACTATTTTGCTCATAACAAGAATATAGGTATACTGGGACATTTTTGTTAGATTTTACTATTTTACGTCAAGATCTTTTTATCCAATATTTTCATTAGTTTTCAGGGAATAATTCGGATGATATCATAGCAATTGTCAACATTTTCCAATAGATGATATCGGATTTAGATAAATGCAATGCATTCTGGTTTCTAGGGACTCTCAAAGGAATTATAATAGATCAATTATAATAGATTATAATTCCTTTGAGAGTCTCTAGAAACCAGAATGCATTGCATTTATCTAAATCCGATATCTTCTATTAAATTGACCACAGACTTAGTCCCTTTTAAGGAAAAACCCGTTCCCAGGGCCCAAAATCAAAATTTAAAAAAAATGAGAAGTAGAACAACAGATATTCACCCAAGGTACAAGTCTGCAAAATTTCAGCAAAATCCAACCATTTTTGAAGCTTACAGACTTTCCTGAAGTTTCAGCCTCGTTTTAACGATTATACTCGTCTCCAGACCCCCAAAATCGAATTTCTTTGAAAAAATTAAAAATTCTATCAAAAGATATTAACCTTAGGGACGTATTTGCAAAAATTTAGCCAAATCTGACCATTTTTGAAGTCTACAGACTGATTCGAAGTTTATCGGGGAAACAGGTTACGCATTCGATATTTTAATCTACACATACAAATTCGCGAGTCTCCATCAAAAAAATCATATCTCAGAGATGTATCACGAAAATCGTTTTCTAGCCACTTTTTTCGATATCATCAGCGCGACTAATACCTATTTAACTTATGAATTCCAGGGTCGAAAATGCACCTAATGGAACAAATTATAGGTCTACTATATGTATAAGAGCATAATTGCAGTCTGGCATCAGTTATTACAGGATAATTTTTTAGAAAAAATGCTTACCCATAAAGGCCCGAGTTTAACAGTTTTACTTTTATTTTTTCTTTCAGGATAACAGCAAAGATGAACGAGATGAATTTGTAAAATACAGGAAAACACAATAGTTTGTACTTTGTATTTCCATTGATATTTCTATTTCTCCTCTCCCACATGAACGCTTTATTTTCATTCCCCTTAGAGCATACTAGTCTGTACTAGCTGGATGGGTTAGATTTTGACTAATCTGTACTGAACGCGAGGTATTTGACGTTGAAAACGCCGTTTCCGCCTTTATTTGGTAAAAAATTGGCACTTTGACGTCGAATAAGTCACGTTCAGTACAAAAATCGACCATACTCGTTTAAAAATCATCATCTATATACTTTTTCGATAGCTTTCGAATGGTATAAATGGTTATAGGTGAAAACGCGTTTGAAACTTTTGCCTGGGGAGTGTAAACTTTCGCCTATAGAAATTTTTGCCCAAGGGCCTCAGAGTGAGGCTTTAAATATTTTAATCTATATCATATTTGGATTCCATTAACACCAAGAAACCTAGTGCGGAATTCTTTTCTAGGTTGAAATAAAAAAATTCATAATTCTGCCAGACCAAACGTTGTTTTGAATGTATATATTTAATGTCGAAAATTTTGGTGGGAAAATTCTTGGAATTCTTAAGGGAACTAATTTTTCGCTTAGCACCCACTTTTTGGCAAAATTCTTTCATTTTCCCATGGGTTTTTGAAATTAGAAGAATTGTATTCAAAAGTTAACGAATATTTAAATTTTACTCGACTACAAAACATTCGAAAACTTTTTCGTACAATTATTTCTCTAATTAAACTCGTACCCAACCTATTTTGTCTATTTTGTTTGACTGAAATTAATTGAACAGTACGTTTGGCTCTCTACGGCGAGAAGACAAGCTTTTACTCTACTAACGAATTTTATACAAGGGAACTTTCTGTCGAATGGCATATTTTTGAATTTTATCGAAAACTTATTTTGGCGGATGACTGGGAAAATCTCATCTTTTCTGCCTTTCCTGCCTTTTTTGCTCCACCCAAAACCGCGAAAATTTCCCTTTAAGGTAGTTGTTTATCTTGATATCATATCCGTTTTCTTGTTTATATGCTGAAAAAAATTTCATATTCTTTATGGCTGTTACTGTGTACATAGCATTTTGTAAAGCATTTTATACTCTACTCTCAGTACCTTAAGAAATTTTATTAATGCTGTAATCTTATCATTGATTAATTTCGATTGACGTTTTTGCTTACGTTAATTTGTAATTTCCCTCATTTGCACCCGGTAAATTTCAAAAAAAATTCGAAATTGAAGTCGAAAAAGTTATTCCATATTTCCCTCAAAAAAGATTACTAATGGTTTAAATTTGTCTTTTCTAAGTTTTCCGCGTTTTTATTTTATTTTATTTTTTCTCAAGTATACCGAGATCTGAATTTTAAATAGCAATTTATGCAAGTGTAACCTATAGCCAAGAAAATAAGCACATCCAGCCTCAGCCAATATTTGGATGTGCTTATTAAAAAAACGTGAATATGCTTATTAAAAAAGAAATACGCTAAGGCTGGAATTTAAAAAAGGTTGGTTTGCCGTCACCCGACCTTAGGTCGGTCGGTCGGGAAAAAATATTATTTTTGTGATTTATTATTTTATTTATGCTGTAATCTTATCATTGATTAAATTCGATTGACGTTTTTGCTTACGTTAATTTGTAATTTCCCTCATTTGCACCCGGTAAATTTCGAAAAATTTCGAAATTGAAGTCGAAAAAGTTATTCCATATTTCCCTCAAAAAAGATTACTAATGGTTTAAATTTGTCTTTTCTAAGTTTTCCGCGTTTTTATTTTATTTTATTTTTTCTCAAGTATACCGAGATCTGAATTTTAAATAGCAATTTATGCAAGTGTAACCTATAGCCAAGAAAATAAGCACATCCAGCCTCAGCCAATATTTGGATGTGCTTATTAAAAAAACGTGAATATGCTTATTAAAAAAGAAATACGCTAAGGCTGGAATTTAAACAAAGGTTGGTTTTGCCGTCCCCTTAGGTGGTCGGTCGGGGAAAAATTTTTTTGTGATTTATTATTTTATTAATGCTGTACTCTTATCATTGATTACTTCGATTGACGTTTTTGCTTACGTTAATTTGTAATTTCCCTCATTTGCACCCGGTAAATTTCGAAAAATTTCGAAATTGAAGTCGAAAAAGTTATTCCATATTTCCCTCAAAAAAGATTACTAATGGTTTAAATTTGTCTTTTCTAAGTTTTCCGCGTTTTTATTTTATTTTATTTTTCTCGTATACCGAACTGAATTTAAATAGCAATTTCTGCAAGTGTAACCTATGCCAAAATAGCACATCCAGCTCAGCCAAATTGATGTGCTTATTAAAAAACGTGAATATCTTATTAAAAAGAAATACGCTAAGGCTGGAATTTAAAAGGTTGGTTTGCGTCCCCAACCTTGGTCGGTCGGTCGGGAAAAAATATTATTTTTGTGATTTATTATTTTATTAATGCTGTAATCTTATCATTGATTAAATTCGATTGACGTTTTTGCTTACGTTAATTTGTAATTTCCCTCATTTGCACCCGGTAAATTTCGAAATTGAAGTCGAAAAAGTTATTCCATATTTCCCTCAAAAAAGATTACTAATGGTTTAAATTTGTCTTTTCTAAGTTTTCCGCGTTTTTATTTTATTTTATTTTTTTTCAAGTATACCGAGATCTGAATTTTAAATAGCAATTTATGCAAGTGTAACCTATAGCCAAGAAAATAAGCACATCCAGCCTCGGCCAATATTTGGATGTGCTTATTAAAAAAACGTGAATATGCTTATTAAAAAAGAAATACGCTAAGGCTGGAATTTAAAAAAAGGTTGGTTTGTCGTCACCCGATCTTAGGTCGGTTGGTCGGGAAAAAATATTATTTTTGTGATTTATAACAAATAATAATCAATTTTGAAAGTTTGAAGTTTTTGAAGGAAAAAAATTTTCTTTTGAGATCGCAATTAAATTTTTTGGGTTGGCAGGATTTGAGTTGGGTCGGTCGGGTGATAGGCTGCGCGCATCCCCGAAATTAGTTTTGCTATAGGGGATGCAAATCGTCTTTTTTTTTTGTCCCGCTTATCATCCTGATTTCTTCATTCCTTCAAAAAAAATAGAAAATGAAGTCATTGCATTGTTATTCTTTTAATGAGATGTTTTCATTCATGAAAAAAAAAGAATAATTCTATTGTAATGTTATAACACATAGCACAAAAGAACATTTCACAAAGGGGGTAATCTGGGACAAAAATAGTTGAGACATTTGCAACGTTCATTAGTAGGGGATGATTTGTTTGTTTTTTTTTGTTTTTTTTGTTGAATTATTTCGGAATAAGCATCAAGAGCAGCCACTGGCTAGAAAATACAAAATATCTGTGCTTGAGGTCTTTTTCTCCTGGAAAATACTATCTGTGTTCTCTGCCCAGGATACTCCTGGAAAAACTTATCTGTTCCGGAAAAAAAATGGATTCCCTGGAAAATGTATCTGTTCTATCAGAAATTTGCTCTGGCTAGCTCTTGGGTAGCTATGGCTGGCTCTAGATCACTCTGGCTGGCTCTGGGTGACTCAGGTGGCTCTGGTTCATTCTGGCTAATTCCGGCGAATAGTAAGACCGATTCAAAGAACATAAGACTTACTGCTAGTTCCTGTAGAGATATTAAAAATTGCTCTGAAAACAGTATGGCGTCTCCGTCTGCCTGAAACCAACACAACCGGGGCTCATTGGGAGTTCTGAAGCCGATACCGATTCTCTATAAACCCGCAACTCGACTCCAAGCAAAGTGTTTTACTTAGGAGAAGAGCGAACCAGAGCTGGCCTCTACACTCGTACTGTAATTTTCTGGCGCATTTGTGTCGACAACTTGGTGCGACAAGAGCGCGAGAAAATTCGAAGGCTTTCAGAAGCCAGTTGAAATCTCTGAAAGTTGAGTGAACATTAAAATTTATAATTTGTAATTATGGAGCGAAGAAAGAGTTTTGCATGCAAATACTTTGGGAAGTTGCTTTTCATATGATTATGAAGTGAGTGTCTTGTTATCATTTTTGAGCGAGGCGTCCCTTTAACTTTTATGATAACCAGGCGGTGTCAATCGAACTGTTCGATTATCGAACTAATCGAACTTAATCGAACCCTATCGAACGATAGCTGTTCGATCACCGAACCCAATCGAACACCTATCGAACCGGGAAAACTTTCGTAAAGTTCGATGACTGTCCGATTATACGATTATAGTTCGATCGCAGTTCGATGAATACGATTGAGGTTCGATCAGTTCGATTAAGATCGATGAAGTTCGATTGGTTCGATTAAATCGATTTATACCTTGCCACCCAATTTTTTATTTATATTCCGAGGGCGTATTGGCGGCCGCCCACGGGCCATTCTCGTGGGCCATCCTATATCTCAGTCTGTTCCTCTAAAGGATCCTGCATTGTAATACGCATGCGTAATTTGTCGTTCTTTTAGACCACACACATGTAGTAAATTCCCGTGATAAACGAATGGGAATGAATCGCTAAGGGTGGTACAGTCACTTTCTGTCGGGGTTGTGGACGGCGAAATATGTCGTTTTTTATGAAATTTGTCGTTCTTTTTGTCTATTTTTAGTAATGCAGGATTCTTTAGATAAACCCCCTCATCTATCCCATCGGATGGGACAAGCTGGAGCTTTTACAAGCTCTTTGGTCGTTTAATTTGTAAAAAAAAAGATTTTAATCTTTATTACTTTCTTTACAGAAAGAAGCATTCGGTGCCTGTGTTTTGATTAAACAACCAAGTAATTTTCTGAAAGGTAAAGAAAAGTAGAATCAAGTTTGGTAATCGAACAGCTATCGTTCGATTTTGTTCGATAAAGTTCGATGGTTCGATAACGAAAATCGGTTCGATAGGGTTCGGTTGACACCGTCTGGTGATAATTATTAGGAATAACCAGCATACTTTATGCATGGATCTCGCATCGTGAATCGTAAATCGTTAGATCGTGCATCTTTATTACACCAACCCATCAAGAATTGACAGTTTCAGATCAAATGCCAAGAAATTTGTAGATTGTATGTTTTTGATTGATTTTATAATTAGAAACAACAAAAAATTACCGATAGAGACGTATTTAGTATTTACCTATTTTTAATTTCTTTATTTCATATATACATATTTTTTCCCCACCGGATTTGCCTTTTATTTGAAAATTAAGTAAGCTTCATTTCGTCTTTTTCCCTTTTCTGTGCGGCCGAATGAACACGGGACGCCGAACCAGGTTCTCGGCCAACTTTTTTAAATCCATATCTCACTTTTTTATCCAACTACAATCTTATCTGGTACCAGATGTGGAAATATGCTACGACACGCTTTGCTCTGAAGGTCGGGCATATTTTAACATCTGGAAGATTTGCATTACGGAATTCGACCTGACCGCGTTATTGACTTTCTCTAAGGAGTCTGAGTACTATTCTGGTTTTATAATTCATCAGTCACCCACCGTGCTCCAGAAAAATGATGGTCGCCGAAGATTTCTGAGGAATATTATTTCCCGCGAATGTAAACAAATCAGCTGTGATTTACCATTTACCCTAAAGAAATTAATTGTATGGTTATGGTGCTGTGTGGGAATTTGGGGAATGGTTGTTGGCCCTTCTACTGCGTTTGTTTACCAAGGGTGGCTTCAGTAGTATAGTTAGAGAGGTTTTCACTTACAATTTTATTATTCTTTGACTTGTATGTAACTTGAATTTTTTATTAAATATGTCCAGATTATCCCATAACTTGACATTTGGTTAAGAAAGGTATGTCCTTTTATTATTATATTTTCATATAAAAATTTTAAGTTGGGTCTAGATTTTAACACCCAAACCAAGCCCAAAATGTCATTCCCACTACAATGAGCCTCCTTTTCATTTCTTCTTCTACACATGCTGGACATGTTGATGAAAAAATGCAATACTGGTAAAGTCTTATATAAGTATGAACGATATATTTAAAGGAGCACTACACAAAACTCCTACAAAAAGCTACCCAAAAGGAAATTCAGTCAGGCATTGTTTTGTGGAAATGACATTTTGATTCTTGGACGACGATACTCAACCCTTGCTGCCGTCAAGACAAAAGAAACATTGAGTAAAGTCATAGACATCACTCAGTTTGAGAATGCCCGTAGAGTGTGTTCACAGTGCTTTACAAAAGCTGAAAATCTCCGAAAATGTTTGGATGATAAGAAGTTTGTCATTGAAAACTTTGATAAGACATCTAAATTGAATCTAACAGATTTTTCAGTCAAGCGTTTACCAAAGAATCAATCTCCTGGCAGAAGTCCATCTTCATCCACTGTTGTCGGTAAGAGTAGAAAAAGACTTTGCTTGGCACCAAAGAATATTGATGACGCACAGCAGCACCCACAAAGTAGGAAAAATCTTTTGGAGAAAATTTCATTTGAAAAAGAAAATCTCATCCCTACCAAAAAGCCTATGATGGTAAGAATTGATTTTTTTGTTTAGTGCATGTTGGTTAAGGCTATCTTTGTTCATTTTTTTTTAGATTTTCAGGATTGAATGAATTATTTATATTAAAATCTTAGAATATTTTTAGGTTAGGTTAGGTTCATTTTTGTTTTCCCAGGATAGAGAAAAAAAGACAAGAGCTCTATAGTTCATTGAAGTTCTTTTAACATTGACAGCTTTCCAAGAGCTATGATGAATTATATTTAGATTTTTTTTCCTTTAAAGATCAATGTTCTAGCATAAGAACTGCTCTGCACTCATAGTTTTTTTGGAGAATGCGATGGTCTTTAGAATAACTAATTACTCCAGCATCAAGCAAATTTTGTTTAAATGATAACGCAATATAACTGATTTGTCTTTTACAACAAAACTGTTACTTATATAAAGACGAGATGATTTATCTTGTTTGTACTGGCTGAGGGAAAGTATGCTGGAGTAATTTTTGTTCAATAGACTGTTGCCTTATTCTCTTAAATGACTATTGTGGAAGATCAATGAGAATCAAAAATCCCAAAGAATAAGAACGATCTTAAGCCTGGATACTAAATTTTCAGGCTCAAAGTGCATAGTGAATAGAAAAGGCAAGCATTAACAAAAATTTACAGGTTCTTTTAAAAGAGATAGTAAAGGGTCAATGCCAAAATTTAAGAATTTATTATAAGATCAATTATTTATTTGATTTATATGAAATAGATGATTACAGTATGAAAAGAATGGACTTTTCACTTATAATCTTAAGTGAAGTGTCAAGAAAGGGACTAAGTGGAAATAATAACAAGATTCACGCCAAGTGGTTTATTTAGGAGAAACAGGGTTTCTAGAAAAAATGTTCTAAATACTGAATTGATATAGTGCAAAATGCTAAAGCCAAACTAAGGACTTACTTGTGTCTTATCAACTTGACTTTCATGTATAAAAAATATTTTTCATTGTTTTAGTGTTGAAAATATAAAAGAATTAGTATTTCTGTGGTTAATGTGCTATGTAGTGACAAAATATAGATTTAAAAGTTTTTTTAGCTGTGCTGTCAGTGAGAAAAGAGATTCAAAGAGTATTATCTCAAAAATTAAATAAAAATATTTGAAGTTCTATTCCTAATAAAATAAAAGGGCATAAATGATGGTTGTTGAGGGCTTTAAAGGAATTATTTAATTTTCCATATATTAATAAGGTGATTGAAATAATAATATAATGACTAATATATTAAAGCAGTAATTGATTTTATTTTAGAAAAATCCTGAAAAAATAACTACTACTGAATCAAAGACTCCTGGAGCAAAGCAAACCAAGACAAAGAAAGAAATGGCTCCAAAGACTTTAAGCACATCTCACACTAGGATTGGTTATAAGCAAGTGAAGGTAATTTAAAACTTTTGGACAAATATTCACTTCAACAAAAAGATTACCTTATTGAAACTAATTTTCGCGGGAATTGATTTTAGCGTTTTCAAGCCAAAAATGGGCAAAACCGCAAAAATTAAAACCCACAAAAATTCCAGAATGAAAAAAACCGCAAAAATTAAATTCAGCGAAATGCAATTAATAGTTCCCGCAAAAATTAGTTCCAATAAGGTATTGATCTTTAATTCTCCTAATCCTTGGGTACAATATTTTAGCAGCATGCATTAGTAGAAATTGAAGTAGAAAAGTAAGTATTTGAATTTAGATTATTATTATTATTATTTACGAATATTTAAACAGGATAATTCTACAGTCGTAACTTAGCTTATATACATATTTACACTGTTATCTCAGAAGTCCTGCATAAAACAGAAACTACATAAAAATCTAAAAAAATATATAAAAATATATAAATATAATATACTAAAATCTAAAAATCTATGGGGGTAAAAAGTTCAAAAATCAGAAAAAGGAAAAACCAGGTCCTAAATCTAGTCCTAGAGATTGGATAAAATTGCAGAGAGTGGATAAGATTAGGTGTATAGAGTACACAATACTCAAGTGTGTTAATTTAAAACTGAGTGGCTTAAGTAGAGATAAGGTATGAAATAAGTTAAGACTAAGATGTTGAGGGCTAGAATGTAAGTCTAAAGGCTAAAATCACTGAAACATGCTAAATTTATGAGGAATAAAATACTAAAAAAATTCATCTAAAGAATCCTTAAAACTATCAATATCTTTGTTTGATCTAAGATCTTTTGGTAATAAATTAAAAATTTTTGCACCTTGGTAAAAGGCTGATTTTCTTGCAATTTCAAGTTTGATTCTTGGCATAGTAATTTTTGTGCCGTTGTCTCTAGTTCTCGCAGTGGTATTTTTGAATTTAAAATAATCTCCAAAATGACCTTCAAATTCTTTGCTGTGCAAGCATTTGTGAACAAATACACACATTCGCTTTTTACTGATGGACTCTGACCGAGCAATCATTTCATTACCAATAATAAATTGCGCACGACTTTCCAATGAATCAATTTTAGATTTCAAGTAAGGTGGAATCGATCCATACAAAGTCAATGGACAATACGTAAGAATGGGTGCAATCATGGATTGGTAAATCAGTTTAGCAGTTTTGGAATTCATATGATCTCTCATTTTCCTGAGCAGGTGGATTCTCGATGATGCTTTTTTAATTGTGGCATTTAAATGATCTGTCATATTAAGGGAGCTGGTCAAATTGATCCCAAGATATTTATAAGACTTGGTCATGTTGACGGTATAGTGATTGTGCTGAATGGTGATGTCTGAGTTTGCAAGACGTCTGATACGTTGGTCTGTACCGAAGAGCATTATTTCAGTTTTACCTTTTTTCAGATTCATAATCAGTTCATTTGAATAAAGGTAATTAGATAACGAATGAAAATCTTTCTGTAGAGTGTTTTGGATCGACTCGATGTTGTTGTCAGAAAAATAAATTACTGTATCATCGGCGTACATCAACATTCTGCAGACTGAAAGACTTTGAACTGATTCATTGAAATGTAGCAAAAACAAAAGTGGCCCTAATATGGAGCCTTGTGGGACACCACAATATATGAAGGTTGGTGATGATATGGCCCGGGGGGGGGTACTAGTACTAGGATTGCGAGCTGACGGGGGGGTGCCGCCCGACTTTTGAACTTTGGACCCTTACCGGGACTAAAAAGGAGAAAACAAAGGAAAGTTTTGGGAATTTTACGACCCTTAGCGGGACTAATTTGACCAATTTTGACCAAATTTCGATCTTTCAGGGGGTAAAAAGTTGAAATTTTCCTTTTTTTCCGACCCTTACTGGGACTGAAATTTGATTTTCTGATTTTTCCGACCCTTAGCGGGACTTTGGAAGTCCAAAAAAGGTACCCTTAAGGGCGGCACATACCGTACCCTCCATTTGCCTAAGTACCCCCCCCCCCGGGTGATATGGTGCCTTTGTAGGATACGTTTTGAGTACGAGCAAATAAGTAGGATGCTATCCAATTTTGGGAAGTTTTGCAAAGTCCATATGCTGGTAACTTGTTGATAATTGATGCGTGGCTGATCGTATCAAACGCTTTACTAAGATCGACAAAAATGGCACCTGTCATTTTTCCATCGTTCATAGCTTGTCTAATTTGGTCTGTGAGTAGGGTAACTGCATGCTCGGTTGACTTTTTTTTACGATATCCGAATTGACATTTTGACAAAAGTTTGTTTTGTTCTAGGTAGGTCATGAGTTGTTGATGAACACATTTCTCAAAAATCTTTGATAAGGAGGGTAACACGCTAATTGGTCTGTAATTATCGAAAGTGTTTTTTGCACCAGATTTGAAAATAGGTGAAACTCTTGCTGCTTTTAAATCATCAGGAAAAAGTCCTTCCTGTAAAGATAAATTGATGACGTAGGTCAGTGGTTTACTTATTACGTATGCGGTATCTTTGAGAAAGCATGTTGGAATATTGTCGAGTCCAGTTGCTGATTTGCGCTTGAGATTTTTAAGATACTTCAGTACGTCTACGTCTGAAACGGGGTGAAAGTGGAAATTTGTGTTGGTGAACTGCCTTGGTGGTTTTTCAAATTTCCATACAAAGTTCACGAGTGGAAACGATTTCTGTTTTAGTTTGGATGCTATGGTAGAATAGAAGTTACAGAAACCTTGAGCAATCGATGGTTTGTAGCTCAGTAGCTGTGTAGCTAATGATTTTGTCGTTGACTTTAAAGGATTTTGTTGAGGATGTAACAGTCTTTTTAACTGGGAAGATTCTCTTAATTGTATCCCACAGTTTGTCAGATTTTTTGTAGTTCTCTTTAAGCTGGTTCTTAAAATAGTTCTTTTTTGACCGTTTTATTTCATTAATGACGAAGTTCTTTTTCCTTCGAAAGTTTTGCCAATCAACTGGACGGCCATGCTTTTGCGCTTTTCGATTAAGTTGGTCACGAACGTTCATGTGCCTTTTAACTTCCTCGGTGAGCCAGGGTGATGGTTTTCCCTTGACGGTTTTTTGCACGACTGGAGCATGTCTGTCGAGGGTGCTTGATAAGATGTTCTTGAACTGTGCGAAGGCAGTGTTAACGGATCGACACGAGTATACGTTATCCCATTGAGCGTTTAGAAGTTCTCTGTTAATTGTATCGACGTCATAATTTTTGAAGTCACGACATGTAATGATTTCAGGTTGATAACGAAGAGAGTTCATTTTTCGAATACATCCGATTAAGTTGTGATCACTTAAAGTGGCAGCAATGTTAACAGTTTTATTGATATTAAGACGATTGTTTGTTAATACAACGTCTATTAAGGTAGCTGTGTCCTCTGTAATGCGTGTAGCTTTTTCGATTAATTGTGTATAAGCATTAACCATAAACATTTCTTTCATTCGAAAACGATCCTCTTTTACAAGATAATTGGTGTTAAGATCGCCCATAATAATTACATCTTTCTTTTCATTGTTGACAATTTTGATTTTCTGACAGAGTTTTGTTGTGAAGTCTTTTGGTAGATATTCTGTCAGGGGGTCGATACGTAACACAGAAAACGAATGATTTTGTTGAATCTGGAAAGATTTCGATCCAAATTCCCTCGACTTCAGGGTCATCTAAATCCTCTCTCTCAGCAAACGGTATTTGGTCACGAATATACAGTCCGACTCCTCCTCCAGGTCCGTTTTTCCTTGGTAGTTTGATCAGCTCGTACCCCGGAATTTCAAAGTCGATTACTGAGTCCTCGTTTATGAAAATTTCCGAGAGAGAAAAAATGTCAATTTTCTTACACTGTATGAGAATGTTTTTTACTTCGTCATATTTTCCCTGTAAGCCACGAATATTTTGGTGGAAACATTTCAAACCTCTTGCTTTACAGAAGCTTACATTTTCAAAAATATCAGAATGAGACAAATAATTTATGATATTTTCTAGTTCCTAACTAATAATATTTTAGGTAACCATTGAAACCATAGAGAATGGGTCAAAAAAAACAAAGATTGTCAATGGACTTGAAGCTATTGCTGTTAAATTAATTTCCTTTGACATGAAAAAAGGTTAGTGCTTTGAAAACTAAGATTTACAGTAACTTATTATCGAACTTTTTAGTACTTTGATTATGATTTTAGAACAATTAGTATTTCTAAACATGAAAAACGTTATTGAATAATGATTTGCCCTGACCAGGAATCGAACCTGGACCAATCATAACATTAGTGCATGATTATCATACCATTAGACTATCAGGGCTTTACTTTTCTTTGCCATTGCTTTCTGAAACTTATAAAAATTACAATATTATATAACCATCACCTTTAGAAGCAATGGCAACTTTGTTGAAACTCCCAGAGTATAAAAATCACCTCATTGAGTCGCTGATGAAATGCTGTCTAGAAGAACTAACAGATTTGTCTTCAATGTCCACAAATTCAATTTTGCGCAAAACCGATGCACAATCAAACAATTGAAAGTTGATACTGTCTTTAAAGAATTTACAACAAAAATTCCAACAATTACTAAAGTCATCAAGAAACTAACCAAAGACAACAAATATTCTACCACGCAGATTTGCAATTCGATTGTCTCTGCACACAATGAACATCTAAGTGCTCTGAGATACAAGAATGGTTTGTTTTTCAGACAATGTGGTTTATTAAGAAAGGTAAAAATGATATTTAAAAGTTGATATACAATATATACAAATACAATAAACACTAAAATAAACCAACAAATTTTAAGGTCGAAAGGAATCAAAAAAAGTTGACATATACTTTAATGGGATAAACTTTTGCGGGGATTAAATTTTGCGGATTTTGCAGATTTGGGTGTCATCCGCGAAAATCCGCAAAATTAAGTCCCAATGGAAATTTGGAAGGGGCTCATCCGCGAAATATTTCTAAACAAAACTCGAAATAAGTCAAATAAATACTATTTCAATGGCCACTTGCATCAAAGAAGCGCAAATAATGCGTATTTCAACAACCAACATGCATTATTTGACAGTAAAAGTCACGAAATCGTGAAAAAACCGCGAAATTTAATCCCTGCAAAAGTTTATCCCATTAAAGTACATACAAAGCTAAAACAGAAGTAAATATTTTACAGTTATTTTTCTAAAATTCATTGATTATTATATATATGCATGAAATATTGAAAATGTTTTGCCATATCTTTCATTGTGAGAATATTTATTTTATTGCTAAATCTTTTGTCTTTTCTGAATGCATTACAAAAATTATTTTTTACTTCGATCCGAAATCTATCTTAGGGACAAGAGGTGTTATGCCAGTCCAAAATGTTCACACATCCAACAGCAATCAGAAAGAAACTAATTCAAATGGGTGAAAATCATGATTCTAAAGTAAAAGACTGAAAATTTTTATGTTTCAAATAATTCTTAGTGACTTGTGTATATAACTCTTTATTTGAATAAATTTTTCCACATGTACTAAGGTAAAGTATTATATATAAATCTATGCAGTGCAAAATAAAAGAAGAATTTGTTTTAACATAAACTCTATGTTCTCTCTTTACAGAAAGAGGAAGCAGTAAGAAAAGGTGAATGCGGTTTTGATCCCCTTGTAGTTGGAGACAATTTGGATGGAGAAACCCAACCAAAACACCAGACTTTGACAAACACAAACAAATCATTTCATTATTTCAACATGTTTGCAGTAAAGGAAAAGGTGAACCTCATTTTTAAACTTAGAATAAACATTTTTCATATTGAATTTTGGTTTCATATGGTTATTTTTGTGTGTTATTATTACACTCTTTTAAAGGCATATCACTAACAGTGTATTGCATTATAAACTATAAATTTGATCGAAGAGGACAAGAACACAGTGTTGCAAGCAATAACGAAAGAAAAAGGCTTTCCTTACCGAGTGACAGAGGATTTGACCAAAAATGAAAGACAAATAATCAAAGAATGGTGTAAGGAAGCCGAAAAAATGAATGCTAAAATCAAGGGAGACAACACAAAATGGAAAGTCCGGGGGAGCCCGCGAAAAAAACTTTATTTCAAAAAGATCATTGTAAAAAGTACGAGCGGTTTATAGAGGCCCATGTGTCTTCACGGTGGCCTGCAAACCTGTAAAGCTTTATTATTATTATTATTATTATTATTGTTATTATTGATGGAAAATCAGGTAAAATGGTAGAATGTTGAACACACTACACTAGTTTCCAGTTAAATGAGTTTTTTTATATTATTTCAAGGTCAACGGGAGTCATTTGAGCAACAAGCGGAAAAGAGAAATGAAGGATGTTTCCCCAGAAGAATTCTTGCCAACAAACAAAGAGCTGGATAAACTTGAGAAGGATTTTATAGTACTTGCCGCAAGGGTTATTGTAAAGCAGATACCATCAATGCAAGAAGTATTCAAGGATGCTGTTGTTCATCACATTAAACATCAATACTCGGAAGAAATGGAAACAAAATCTGAACAGGTTATAAACATTATAACAATGATATTATTTGGATGAGGTTATTATAAGACTTCTATCATCTAAATTCTGATATAAAATTTTGGTTGGACCAAAGTAAAACTTTTTAAAGAATTTGCTTTTAAAACCTAACAAAAGCAGGAAATGTCAATGTCATGAGCAGAATTTAATTGTAGCTTTGTGTTTAATTTTAAGGTACCATTAGGAGCTTATGCCCTTAATGAGAATAAGCACGAAGACATGATCGAAATCATTGAACGCATACAAGAAAGGTACAATGCACAATTATTTTTTTTAATAGAATTAAATAGCAAAAACTTCAGGATTCCTTTTTTGCAAATCAAACATCAAATCTGTTGAGAGTGGACCTAAAACTTATAAAAATACTTACTGTGAGAAAAGAAATTACAGGGTACTTGTGGTAACAATCTGATAAAAAAATTTCATTTGGATTTAATTTTGCACATTTTTCAAAAGATTTCTTGTTGATATAAAAATTTGCAAAAGCGCCAAATTAAATCTGTATCTTTTAACTTGTACATTTTTTAATTACCATACTGACTACAGTTTTATACAGGTGGTTATCCTTGATCAATATTTTAGCTTTTATAATGCTTTAATCCCCTTATATTTTATTATAAAGATATGTTCCAAAAGACGAATCTGGAGACGGTGTAACTTTCTTTGGTGGTGACCAGTTGACAGAAGAAAGGTCAAGATCTGCTCAGAATGCCCGTGCGGACGGAAGAACTGTAGAAGAACGACTCCAGGGACTGTTGCCTAAATTTGAAGACTGGCATGCTATCAGGACTGCTTATGATGTATGTCTGTTAAAACTTTTTTTAAATCTTTGAAAACCTTTTTTTTTACAAAACATGGGAGATGTACATCCTAATAAAATTGTGGGAAGATGTATTTACAGCTTGGAGTTCTGATTTTTTGTAACAATTGAAGGCTTTTAGTTTTTAAAAAAAACCAAGCCCTTAAGAAAACACATCTTTGAAGAATTTGACTTTACTATAATTTTAATTTTGATTCATTTCTACCTATACTCAGTCTGCGTTGAAAGTATTCTACAGCAAAGAGGCAACTGGTGATGCTGGAACCTACCTGACAAACGCGATAAAAACAGGCAACAAAAATGCTCTGAGGAAAGTAGAGGACAAGTTTCAAGAGGTCCGGGAGTTTTTTGACATTGAAACGAAGGCATTACTGTTGTCTGGATTTCTGAAACAAGAAGGTATGTTTTAAGAAATGGTTTATTAGCTTGAAATAAGTTTTTGAATTGTGCTGATTTTAAAGCTTGCCAGGAAGTGAGAACTCTCCCCTCAGAGTGTTGATTTCCCTGCATCATTTTATATGTACTGTTTTGAGAAGAAACAAAAAACAGTTTTACTTCTAATAAAGGGACTAACTATTCTCATTTCTTTGAAAAAGGTTTTGAAAACATTGAGGACTACCATCCACCACAGGAACTATTAACAAAAGATGTCAAAACACGAAGGAGATGGCTTCATGGAAGAATTCGTTTATTTTTGAAAGATAACATAATGGTATCATTGCAATCTTTAACCAAAATGCTCCCAGAACAACGAACTCACAAATGCCGTGATGCTACCTGTAACAATGTAAATACAACCCATTTTTTATTACTTTCATCCTGTTGCTTGGTTACATATATTATGCTTTTAAAAAGCCTTCAACCGTCCCTTAAATCTTCCATAAATCAAGACTATAAGAAAAATCAGATGTAAAGCCCATTCAAAAAATCAGACCTGTATTTTTCCTTTTTCCATTTTAATTTTTTTCTTGACAACAGAGATTCTTCTTCCTACCTGCTAAGAACATGCACGAGCAACGAGAGCATGGGCTTGAACCTTTGACTTCATTACCATCCTCAGAGAAAAAATTAGTAGACGACGATTTATTCAAATATAGCTGCTCAAGGCTTTGCGTTGGATTGTTACTACTTGACGCCAACGATGCTGTCAAAGAAGGTGATGGAGATCGTTTGCTTAGATTCTACAACGTATTTACATTCATTTTCCGGTTGAATGGAAATCACAAGTATGCCTATGTATTTCTTCGTCTAAAGGCAAGAGAACTTGCCCTGTTGTCTCCAAGAGTTTTTCATAGGCTGAAGTGGAATCGTTTTGTGAATAGCAAAGGTGGAAAAGGCAAAAATATAAGTCTTGATTTGCGATTGGAACATATCAACAAAGTGACAAAAGCGTTGATCAAATCACAAGGTATGCAAAACCTCACTGACAAAAGTGTTGAAGACATTTCAAAGGCAATTGGAGGACGGGGCGGTGATGCGGAAACAGAAAATTGTTTAGGTGGTTTAGACTCTAGCAAGGACTTTTTATAGGTAAAATAATTAAAAAGAGTTGGATTATTTAACATGTCACCTTTGGCTTTAGAGGTGGACTTTTTAATTGAAGATAATGATGGATTGTTACATGAAACACTTGAAAGAGAAGGCATATCAGTAACAACAGATGAGGCAAATTTGAGCTGTTTGGATGGTGGTTGATCTGAGAGACTTTCAGCATTTTCTTTTGGGTTTTGAGAGCTGCTTTTTACTACATGATGGTAGAGAACCAGTTTTCTTTGTTTTTGTTTTTGTTTTTTTGGATTCTTTCAGATTTACCAAAGGGACGAAATGATTTGGCTGAAAGTCACTGTTCAAATGAGTCATCTACTCTAGGAATAATGGTGGTGTTATTGAATAGAATTTTGTACCTTGGTAGACCCTGGTCAGGATAAAATGTTATTATTTTCCTCCTGGTGACAGTTGAAAGAGCACAAATGCATAAGAAGGAAGAAAAAACATTTGGGGAAGAGTTATGCTTGGCCTCGGCTTTTATCAATGCGGAACCTTCCAAATCAGTGCCCTGTGAGAAGTCGGAAACACATGCACCACCTAGTAAGGAATTAAAACTATGGAAAACTGTGGAATGCTTGGAAAAGAGCTCTTTGAGCAATGGAAGATTGGAATAATACTCACAAAACAAAAATAATTCCCCACACGTAAGACATCGCAAAGCATCAGACAGCGAATTGTTGCCAACCATGTGAAGCAAAAACAATTGCCGTTCGGAAGAGAGCTGAAGATAAAAAATTAAGATATTATTGTATTCACCATGTAACAGCTTCTTTCATCACTTGGGGGCCATCCATATAGCACCTACACAGTGAAGGGGGAGAAGGGGTTTAGCAAAAGCATATAACATTAATGAATGAATGACTTCATCTCTAATTTTCACTGCATGCAAGGCATGAGAGGGTATCGAATTTGTATAATTTTTGTGTACGTACTATGCGGATGACCCCTTACATTAAAAAATGTGAATAGAACGGGAAGTGTCTGGTTCTCGACTGTGAATAACATGTCAAAAATCAAAAACCCGAGTAAAAGATTATGTATATACTACAGATTATATCTGTCACGTAACAAAAAAAACTAATTTTTTTCAAACATACGTGCTACATTACATGATTTGTATCAGATTACACCTACTTATGATACAATGAAGGGGGAGAAGTTAAGGGTATTACAGAAGAGAGAGAAAAAAATATTAATTACTATCTTGCCAGTCTAATAAGTTGTGGTTATAATTAATTGTTTCTGCGGGTGATACACAGACAAGAGAATAAAAACAAGTTACATACCTTATGGGTTTGACATCCCTGGAAATGGACTTTGGAATGTTCCCATAAACAGAAAAACAAACATTGGCAGAACCTTCTCTACTCAAAGCCAACAAATCAACACTCCTCACTTTCAAAAATTTTCTCAACTCAACAGATTTTTCAAAAATAACCTCATGATTTTCTTGCTGGATGGCAGCTCGAAGCTCAAGAGTGACTCTCTCCATGTTGTACTTTGGAAGAGATCATGTATAGGCCTGACAAGCATTGTCAAGAATTACGCTCTTAAAATCTCAAATCAGGACTTACCATAGAGAAATTCAGGGTAAAACCATCTTAGGGTAATTTTTCAGTCTTTATTTTAGACCTTAGTGCATAAATCACCGATGAGCCTGGGAATCATCCAAATCCACCTCATCCAGGTCAATTCCAAAAAAATTTGCATGTTGCTTGGTATGCAAATCGTTACGGTAGGAAAATTAAAAACCAAGACTCGAATTTGTGTGCTTTTCAACGCGACTTATAGTGCGACTAGATTATGATTCCCGAAGTATTCCAGTCAGCAAAATCAATATGTATGCAAATCGTTACGGTAGTGAAATTAAAAACCAAGACTTGAATTCGTGTGTTTTTCAAGGCGATTCTTCCTCGGCTACATTATGATTCCCGAAGTTTTCAAGTCAGTAAAATTAATTATTTGGTGCTTAGAAAAGATACCGTAAAGCTCTATCTACAAATGGTAATTTTCTTTAAGGCGCTGTGTTCATCTCTCAATAATTTTCATTTGCGACAAAAGCCTCCCGCGAGCACTACCATGTAAGCGCATGTTTTGCAGGGATGTCGCACCGCCTCTGAGGTGACTGAAGTAGATGGCCGAGAAAATGCTAAAAGAGAGATTTTTGAAGGTACCAATTGAACTTTTGCCTATTATTGATAAAGTGACATTATTTGACAAAATAATTATTATAGTTATAATCCCTACGAACCAATCTCAAGGAAGTTCTGGTCTGTAAAGAATCCAAACGGATTAGGTAGTTAGCATTAAGTAGTAAGTATTAAGTAGTAGGTATTTAGGCGTTTTAGACCTGCCCAATTCTAAATTGCTTTTTTTTAAACCCTTGTAATAACTTTTCGAATTTGAACATGTAAAATGACGTCCACAGTTTTTAACAGTATCAACCACTTGAATGTTTTTATGTGAAGAGATGGACTAATCTTTTCTTATGCTTTTTATCGCCCGACAAACTTTTTAATTTTTATGTTTTGATTTACATTTGAAATGTTCTTTTCTATAAAAGAAACTTGTTTTGTTTTGAAAAGAATTCGAATGTAATTAATAAATACGATCGTTAAATACATTTGAACAAAAGAAAAGAGAAAAACAGTAAAAAAAAATTACTAAATGTAGATGGGCCTAAAATTTCAAAACAAAGTCTGAATAAAGTCTAAACCAGGCTCTATCCGATCTGTCAATCAAAACAAACTTATCGAGAACAAAACATTGCTTGCGAAATCGAAAGTGACACAGACATACAGACTACGGCTATTAATATATAGATACTACCTTAATCGAACTAAATCAAACACGACCAACTTTGGCAGGCATTTAATTTGGCTGATACCTTGAAAAGTAAATATGACAAGAGTTTGGCCATATATTGCTAAATAAGAAAAATGACTGTTTTCAAGCTCAAAAAAGTAAAATTTGGAAAAATTCATGAAATATTTTATATTGGGAATTAAGTTGGGATTTCAGGACAATTTTAAGGTTAAATTTCTTTCTGCACAAAAAGTTTTCCATTTACAGTCCTTGGCCCACAAAATGCAGGTGTTATTTTCGATTCAAATTCTGACGCACCAGAGTGTTTTCGGAAAAATCTTTTATAGCTGTTTGAAACTTTTCATTATGAAAATTCTTTCCCAGGGGTATTTGTTTCCTTTCAACGTTTTCACGTTTTTAATAGGAACGTCAATTTTACGTCAAAATTTTGGGTGCCCCATAGAATGCAGGTTTAGTTTTTCACGGATAACTTTTTATTCTTTTTTAAGATATTTCTTTAGCTTTTCAAAATACTTCCGTACCAAGTTTCAACTACATTCTTTGTTCTTTTTGTGATGTTATCACTAATAACAATGTACGATATACCGCAAAATGCAGGTTTGTGGCCCCATAGAATGCAGGTCTCATCGGCAAGAAATAATAGCAAATTGTGGAATATAGAGTAGTAATAAATTTTTGTCAGAAAAGATAGCAGGGATATTCAGACGTCCTTAAGAGAGGAAAAGAAAGACTTTTCCATTCAGATTATGCCCGTTTACGTTTGTGAACTATATCGTAAAGAAAAAAATGTACTTTCTGAAATAATAGAGGATATTCCATTTGATGAGAGTGTTATTACAAATCTTAACACATATAATAACCCACTTAAAGACTTGACAATTAAACCGCAATTATCGAAAATTCGAACAAAAAATCATGATGCATTTATATCACACACAACACAAAATAGAGCGAACTTGACAGAGAAAAAGCGTTCTGATGTTAAATCGTTGAAAGAAATCACGCAGAAAAATTCATCTCAGAAAAATCAAAACAATTCTGCTTTTGCTAATAAACGAAAAGATCTTCTGATATGCGGAGATAGTATGTTAAATAATATTGAAGGAAATGGTGTCCCGACGAAGTCGATCAAATCAATAGTAAGAAGTTTTCCAGGTGCTGATTCAACTGATATGATCGACTACTTGAAACCATTGTTAAATAAAAAGAAGCCAAAGTATCTTGTATTACACGTAGGTACAAACGATATCACATCTGGATGCGACACAGTTGAAAACCTTGAGAAAATTCGAGAAATGATCAACCAAATGACCCCTGAAACAGAGCTAATCATATCAAAGGTGATCACTCGTGATGACAAACAAGGAATTCAATCAAAAGTTAATGGTATTAATCGTCTTCTTCATGATTTTTGTGAAAAATATAACCTCTATCTTGTTAACCATGACAACATCTCACGTAAAATGTTGTCCAAAAAGAAATTGCACTTGATTGGCACTGGTATTTCACGTTTTGCCCAAAACTTGAAAGAATTTATATTGGAAAATTATTGTTGAGATGAAAATGATGACCAGAATGGTGATGTTGTAGAACCTGACTTGGACGACCTTTGTAATGGAAATTTGAATGGTTGGAAATCTTTGCAAAATTTGAAATTTAAAAATCCCTCTAATATTATTATTTCCTATCTTAATATTAACTCGATTCGAAACAAGTTCTCTATCTCTAGGTTCTTGTGGGAAAAACCTTTGAAGTCATGACCATAGCAGAATCGAAACTCGATGAGTCTTTTCCTAGTGCTGATTTTAATATACAGGGCTATCAATTTCCTCCTTTTCGTATAGACTGTACATCAAACAGTGGAGGCCTCTTAACATATGTGAAAAGTGGCATTCCTACACGTCACTTGACCAATTTTAAGCTTGACCCTGCTCTGCACATTCTTCCTTTAGAAATAAGGCTTAGGAAAGACAAAATTTTGGTATTTAATACTTATAGGCCAGATAGAATTAACATAGATTTATTTTTTAATACTTTATCTAATGCTATATTAATGCTATACACTTTTATGAAGTACCGGGTGCGTCAGAAAAAACTTTGGACGTTTGGTGAGCCACTGGGACCGAGCAAAGTCTTTTTGAAACTCAAAACCACTTTTATTAGAAAGAGGATAGTCTAACTTAAATTTTGAGGTATAGCTTTTTAAGTTGGGTAAAGTATTTCTCAAGTTATAAGCTTTTGAAGTTAAAATTCACTTTTCGAAAAGTGTAAAAAAACGTCAAAAATGGGTAATTAAAATGTTGTGACAATAGACAGTGTTGTCGCGGCATTTTGAGAAAGAGAGATTTTTTTCCATACATCACACTCTTCACAGATAGATTCTCTCAAAAATTCACCAAAAATAAAATTTTTAATTGTTGTTTTACAAATTCCCGCTCTGGTATGTTTTATTACCCAGTGGAAACATTAATGACATCGTTAAAAACGTGCACATCAGAACAAAAGAGAAAGAGAGAGATAGAAAAAAAGAGAACAAATTTAATTACCTGTTTTTGATGCATTTTTGCTCTTTTTGATAAGTAATTTTGAGCTTCAAATAGCAATATCTCAAAAAGTTTTGTTTCAAATTTAATGAATGATACCTCAAAATTCAAATTAGACTATCCTCTTTCTAATAAAAGTGGTTTTGAGTTTCAAAAAGACTTTGCTCGGTCCCAGTGGCTCACCAAACGTCCAAAGTTTTTTCTGACGCACCCGGTAGATTATCACAATATCATAGTCATTGGTGATTTTAACCTTGAGCCTACTGACCCCAAGGTAGCACGTTTCTTTGAATTGAGTGACATGTCGAATGTCATGAAATCAAAAACTTGTTTTAAATCCAAAAGGGGTACTTGTATCGACCTTATCTTGACAAACTCAAAAATACGGGAACAGTAGAAACGGGGTTAATAGTCTGGCTGAATTATGAAATAAACGAGGTCAACCTTGAAAAAGTTTCCGCACTAGGTTTCTTGATACCGTTAGAAGCGCAATTTTATGTAGATTAACATACTCAGAGCCTCACGATGAGGCCCTTGCGCAAAAAAAATTATGAAATCAAACCTGAGGGGTACTTTTTTGCCAAAAATGCCCGGAATTCGAATTTTCGTAACAAAGTTGACCTATACGTCATCAACTTTTAAGGCCTAAAAAACTCCTTTGATTAAATCTTAATTAGAATTTATGATTTGCATTAAAAGAAGAACTTCTTAAAAATACAAAAATCGTGTTTTTCGGGAAAAACCGGGTCCAAAAATCGGGAAATCGGGAAAATTGTGTGAAAAAACCTCAATAAATATTGAAAATATGACAAACTAACTCTTATTAATTGACAAATCTAATTCTAAACTTCTGAAAGCTTCTGAAAGCCAAAATAATGTTAAGGATCTAGTTCTTCAGAAAAATCGGATTTTTGAAATCGGAAAATCGGGAAAATGTTACAAAACTAAACTTCTCCTTTAGAATTTCACAAAAGTATTTCAGAAAGTGCTAGATATAAAATGTTCACAAATTTTGAACTTCTGTTAAGTAAAGTAACGTTAAAAAGTTATGAAATAGATTTTCGGGGAAAAGGGGCTCACATAATCGGGAAATTGGACACACAGAATCGGAAAATTGAGAAATGTAAGATATTATGCTTTTTTTTTAATGCTTTAAAAATTCATGAGGTTTCTCAATGTTTAAGTTTGTGAACTTTGCTCTTTGAAGGCCAATTGGAAAATCGGAATAAACGTTAGAAATAGCTTGTGGAGTATGGAAATCGGGGAAACTTTTCAAGAAGCTTAAATGTAGTAAAAATATGTAATACTAAGTTTTGATATCATAAAACCTATTAAAAAATCTAAACAAGTGTTTCTAGAATGTCAAAGATATTCCTCTCACTCATCAAGGGCTCCTCAGTTTCAGTATCTGAATCTGGTGGTGGAGCTTTTGAGTTTTCACACCCTTCACCATGACACCCACCACATGCAGCAACACAATAAAGCCCATTGCGACGACACGAACATAAATTTGAGCTGCATGATCGGCGGGAACTTGTTTTGCAATTGCATCGTACTACTTTAAGAAGCCACTCTGGTGCAGCATCTAAGTCTGTCATTATCGGTTCGATTTTGTTCGGTTTTTCTACGGATTTGAACCCCCATTCTGTAGGAATCAAACATCGAAGATTCAAATGTTTCCATTGCGAAACCTAAATAAAGTGAATGAAGAACCATAAATTACGAATAAAAGGTTGAGTTCCATTCTTTTACAAGTTGCTGTCGTTTTTTAGTTTGTTCTAATTACCTGTAGATGGACTCTCAGCGCGTGAAAGTAAGTTGCTTGCTCGGTTGGTGGTAGATTCTCGGGCTGAACAGAGGCTGATGTTGATACCATCTCCATATATTTCTTGTACCGCATTTGGGCTAGCGTATCTGAGGCTTTAGCACCAAAACTGAAAAAATAAACAAAGAATAGTTTATTAACCTTTCCAAAGAAACGATTAAACATTTCTGAACCATGATACACGGAAGAAGGAATATCTTCCCGGATCATAACATAATTACCTCTTTAACATGATTTCAATTCCAGCTGCTCCAATCTTCTCGTTGTCCATTTCCGTATTTCCAAAACATCTAGCTAATTCACGGATGGGTTCCGACTTCAAAGTTGTCAAAATCTTTGTTTTCCCTAAAGAACAAAAACCTGTTGTTTTTAGGAGTTCTTAGTGGTGAAGGTACATTTCCTGGCGAAAGCAAAAAACAAAAATTATTGAATTTTGCTGTAATTCTCCTATCATGTTATAAAATCATCGTCATCAGCTGCTAAATGCAAGAAAATCATCCTAAAATAATCAGAATGTAATTTTATTGAAAAGAAAGAACTTTATACCTTTTTGATGTATGGCGGAAGTTGTATCACATCCAGACCATGCATGAGCAAATAACAACGTTTCACAATGATCGTAAGTAGCTGAAATCTGACTGATTTTCCAGTAAAACAGCTTGGGTTTTATTTTCGCTTTATTCTTCTGGTCGCCTATCTTGTCAGTGCTGAAGAACATTTCTCCCATTCCCACCTTCCAATGATACATCATCAATATGAAAATATCGGTGTCGCCTGCTGTTATTACGACGTTTCTTCCTGCTTTGGCATAGGATAGTCCTTTTTCCACAATCAACACATCTGCATCACCGTCACTTTGGTCTGTCAGGAACCCTTGCTTCTTGAAAGCAGATGAAAGCATTTTGATCAATTGAACTTTGTTGGATGGGTTAGATAAGAACAATTCTCTGTTGGTAGTCACTTTACCATCTAGTGAGATGGAAACAGAAGCTGATGTTTTTCCCGATCGTCGATCGTGTTCTTGTCCTTTTGTTGACATGTCATCCTCATATCCATCGAAAACAACAACGACAGTAGAGTAGCATTTGAAGTTGTTCTTGAGAAAGTTTACATACCCGTCGATCACCGCTGAATATGTTGTTTTCGGCCACGCACGGCAGTTTCGTAAGCGAATCTTAAAATCGGGCGTGTTTTGACTTTCGATTTTCATAATGGCGGCCGCCCACGTTCCCGAGGCTATTATTTAGCCTCTCAAAATCATGATTTTGAGCCATGGAAAAGGAAATGTTTTCAAATCACCCGAAGAAACGTGAATGATTCTTTTCAAGACATCACTTTCCTGTGTTCAGAAGCAGAAAACAGAAATTGAAAAGAGCCAGGCAATCTCGAGAAAATCCAATTTTATCAGAGTACATTTGTTTGGGCGGAAGAATTGGAGCTTCATTGACTATTTTAGATATGGAATTGCTTAAAACAGCGAATTTTCCTGGCTAGGTGTCATACATTTCTGGAAAGAAGAGACATGAAAGCAACTGCTGGAGAAAAAATGAAATTTGTATCATTTTTTTACAAGAAGTCACTGGGTTTGGAAGATAGGCCACTTTCCGCCAAACTTACGGTGAGTATTTAGAAACTCCTGTGCCTCAGTGCTAACAAGCCTCCAATGTGCTCCCAAAAGTTAACTGAGCCTACTGCCAGATCATTTAGAAATATTAAGATAATCTCCAAAAATGTTTTGAATACTTATCTGTGTAAAATTTAGTACTTTAGAGGCCATTTCCCTTCATCGCTATGTGATTCTTGTACCGGCGATGCACCCAAAATTAGTTCTTAAGTTGAGTATGACACCCGGTACTTAGACAAAAGGGGAATATAATGTATAAGTAAGGATATGTTTAGAAAAACACACACCTTTTATGCCATCTATCAACTGTTAGTTGATCAATATTTTGATAATAAATACCTTCCAGCGAAACTGTGGGTCGAATACCGTAAGTCTAACCAGGACCCTGCCGACGCACCGGACTGTCCGGTGTATTTGTCCGGTGGCAAAAAGTATCCTTTCGCTACACCGGACGTAATAAGTCCGGTGTCAGTCCGGTGTTGCATACAGGGAATTTTGGACGCCGGACATTTATGAAACAAAAAATTAAGAAACACCGGACGCACCGGACTGTCCAGTGTTTTGATTTTCCGGTGGGAAAAAATATCCTTCTCCGACACCGGACATCCGACTTCCTTAAGTCCGGTGTAGAAATTGTCCGGTGGTAAAAAAAATTCTCTTTTACACCGGATTTTCGCGTGTCCGGTGTTCGTTAAGTCCGGTGCGTCGGCAGGGTCCTGTCTAACCCTCGTCCAATTCCGACACCCTTCTTTAGAGAAAGCAAGAAAGGAATAATATTAAAGTTTGAATCACTAATTGAAAAAGGATTATTCCTCTCTGACCACTAAGCAAAGATGACAATCAGGCATTCACTCAATCAAAAAGTAAATTTTCTCTTTCACGCAAGTTTTTAATTCCCGCATTCACAGATTTGTTTTTCAATTTTCACGCGTTCACGCAACCAAAAAAAAACACATTCACAAACTGCTGGGGACCCCTTAAGCCACACGAGATAAAAACATTAACTAAAGGGCCTCCCTATCCATTGAATATTTGTGAAGGTACTGTCTAATTTTGGTTATCAAGGATAAAGTGAATAGAAAAAAGTTAGTAATACTAATAGTGTAATAACTTTTCCTTCTTAGGCTATGCAAGAAGTTACAACTCCACTTTAACCTAAACTAACAACCCATCATGTCATACGTTATTCAAAGTCTATCTGCATGGATTTTATCCTTGTCTTAGCAGTTAAGCAATACCTTTTGGGTAAGAACAATTTTGAAATTATTTGAAGCTTATTATTGCTGTAAGTTTTTTCATTTTGGGCTTTTTTCTCTCATGTTCGGTCATGTACAAAATTCTAATGTTTATGATCAATAATTATGCATTCTATTTCATAAAATGTCAAGTCATTTTTACCAATTAGAAGGCATTCTTGAATTTCAGATTACTTTTATATACACAGATGTGTTTATCTACCTACCTACCTATCTATCTATCTATCTATCTATATATTCAAGTAGTGACAACACATACATGTTCGATAGAAAAAAGTGTGCAGAGCAGAGTGTCTGAATCTTATTGGAAATATAAAGCTTCTTAAAATGACAGGATAGTGATTTTAATCTTTTATTCATATTTCAATGGAAAAAGTTCCAGTGTGGATGGAAAGTGGTTGCCTTGTGTAAAGCTTAATGCAATTCATATATTTCTATCAGGTTTGATCTTGATGCATCTACAATCGAACCAAGTGGAATCAATTTATTATTGGTCTGCTACACTGACAGACAACAAATGGTAAGATTCCTACATTTTTGTACTAAATTTGATCTTTAAGTATGGTTGGTTTGTGTGCCTCCTCTGTAGCATGAAAATAGCACAAAAACTGGTTGGAAGTGGTGTCAATGATTTAAAAAACGACATTATCTTTTATGAACCCCCCTGGTACATATGATTCTTTAAAAGGTTACCCCACTCTTTTTTCATTCTGTCCTCACTTTTAAGAAGCTTGTGATAATTTCATTTATTTAATTTTTAGGCTTTCTGATGAGCTACCATCTACTACATGTGGAATCAGAAAATATTTTGGTGTTTTGGAAGAAGTTGCAATTATAATAAACGATTTGAATCTTGACGAAAATTTTATGTTATTGTTCTTTCTGTTTAAATCTAATTTGAAATATCAATTTTATGAAGAAAAAATAATGTCCTTTTTATGTGTCAGTGTGCATTCGTCTACTTTCCTGATATTTTTGGATATATAAAAGTTATCTTTTGTCAGACTTAAAAAAACCTTCTCATTCTCTAACTAATCAAATTTAACTATTATTAATCCAGAAACAGAATATTAAGGCCACTGTGTCCATTGTTTAAGTTCCATAAAAAATCATGGTTGACTCACTATAATAATTTGAGATAATGCTGCCCTTTTTGAAAATGTTTTCGCCTGTAGACCCTTTTCATCCCTAATTTCTTAGTTTTTTATGATTTGGCTAAAACATAAGGAAAATATTTTTCTAAAGAAAGTATGTTTTCGCCATGTTTTGTAAGAAAAGTGCTGGTAGTGGGTATAATTTATTGGCTTGAAGCCTGAACCCGAGTCCTGAAAAACTGCAGATATGCACCTTACACCCCCCTTGATTATTAAAAATTCACAGTTTTCTCCTTTTGACTCCCTTATCCTCACCCTTCTACACTTTGGATATGTTATGATGTATCTGATTAAGTTGATTTGATCAAAATATCTAGGTAATTGAAAATATGAATCTGTGCATTGTTCCCTGGTAAACCTTTTTTTTTCAGGTGTTTCTCAACCCCCCTCACTGATTTGCTCTTCGCTGGCTGCTCCGTGTATTTTGCTTAAAAGTTCACATTTATATTTCGAGGGCAAAAGTAGCAGTTTTTGGCTCATCTTGTAGGTTATTGTGATAAATTGTGGGGGCTAAACCAAAGAATAATGCTATTTCAACGCAATTTGAGCGGGTTGTGGATCAAAGAAGCCGTTGCAGTGCCACATGTAAACAAATAAGGCGACAAACAGTGGAATCTTCTGGCAAAACTTTTGTGTTTTTATTGAAATGGTTGGTCTAGAACTTTCGAGATAACTTTTAGAAAAAAAATGATACAACCCTAATTCTTTTTGCAAAATGCAGCTAAAAGGATGGTCTTTCAGGAACAGCCAACACCTTTCCCAGGAGAATTCGCTTTTTTTCTTAATCGGTCAGAGAAAATGATGAAAATCGGCTGAGCGCCCATTTACGTCACTTGTTAGGAAATCCTCAATTTCCAAAGGAAAAAATAAAATATTTCCAGATTTTTTTGCATATTATCATGGCTAAGGGCTTTAGTTATGAAAAGAAACAAAAAGATTTGCATTTTGGTTTGATTTATAGTCTTTTTTCCACCAAAGTGGAGGGTAAGTTGGCGTGACAGCCGCCGGTTTTCGAATGAAGTCATTGCATTGTTGTTTACATTTTGAAATACGCGCGAAATTCTAAAGATTCGCTCCGCGCGAGTTTTGAAACTGCCGTGCACGAGACTTTGTGTAGCAAAGCACCACCATCAACGATGCATACATCGTGAGTTTCTAACTGGCATGCGTTTGCTTTGTTGATGAAGTGGTTACGAAGGTTTGACTTTTGAGGTTTTCGCATCATTCCAAGCTTGAATAGTGATGTAGGCTCGGGGGTTAGCTCATAACAGAAATTTTCAGCAACATCCTCAGTGAAGTTTCCGAGAGCTGTGAGTCGACTAAACAATATTGTTGGACTTATAATAACTTTGCTGTCCCCAATCTTGATTGCTGGAAGCATGTCTTCAAAGGTTTTTGCTTTCTCCTTCCGTCGAATCTTGACCTCCTCGAACACAACGTCGTCTTGCTTCTTTTGAATCCCTCTCCCAACGTCTTCGGCGGCATCACAGTTAGTCTCTGGCCCAGCGATCAGCCCACTCGAGAGACTCTTCAATTCAGGCTCTGTTTTGTCGAAAGGTTCGTGGTTGTCAAACCAATCCTTCACGCTAGCGAAATCTTTATCGTCACGCTTCATTCTGCTCAACGAAAGATTGACATGTTGCTCGCTCGTTTTACGGTATGCACCGGTAAGGGCTGACATAGCGTTGTGGATGTCGGCAGATCTGTGGATGCTTCTTATCCAAAGTTGACGTGTTGATTCGGCGATTCCCCTACCACGAGTGAGCCCTCCATTGCTTTTGATGGATCGCATCATTACCTGCTCGATGATTAAATCTGACCATAAACCAGCCCAAAATTTATCGCTTCGTCTCAGTGTGGTAACCATTTGAAAACTGCTTGTAAACCCAAGGGTGAGTTGTCTTGAGCTCGAGCATATTTTGGAGGTGTAGCCTGGCGCTCTTAGCGTAATGGATATGAGCGGTTGCTGCAAACAGGTTGATCATCCGAGAAAGGGTGAAAAGGTAAAGGCTCCAATTTCCTGTCCTTTCTGATCTAATGAAATCCTTGACAACTTCCATGTAATTCAGATATTGCAACCATAATTTCGCGGTACGTGAGCATGTTTTTAGATCATCTTTGTAGTTTTCCAAGAATTCCAGAAGTTTCGACAGTGTTGGATATCTGCTCATGTCCAAATCAATGGTGGGATCAACAGCATTGGCAATCACGTTCAGATCGGTTGTCAGATCTTCGATTTCTACAGCCTCATCATTAGAACCAACAAGTGGTGACATCAATTTGCAAACAAGAGCTGATTCGACTAGAAAATGTGCTTTCAGGGCTCTGGCAATGGCTTTACCACTTATGATGTGCGGAACAGTGTTCTTTGCATAAATCTGCTCCATCGATTCCTCCAAGCCACTTGCTTTCATTAACGATCCGATGCGACCCATAAAGCTCATTAGCAAATGGAAACCACCAAGCATACATACCATATTTAACGACTTTGCTTTGATTATTTCATACGCTTTAATCCACAAGGGTTGATCAAACGTAATCACAGGGGTATCGATGCCCAAGATTTCTGACTGAGATTTTACAAACATGAGCATTGAGTAGACACATGACATATCGTTCGGGTTTAAGTCGATGATCGGGAGCAGCGATACTGAAGATTGACCAGGGTAGGTGCCAGTGCAGACTTTGCTCATATACCCGGACCAGCTTGGTTGGAGCATCGGATGAAAGTGAAGGGCGTGCAATATACTATCATATATGATCCCTTCCGGGAGAACATTGACCATGTTCAGTTGCATGATCGGCTTAAGCTTGACGGAGGATAGACCACTTTCGTCCGGTGGTTGATACTGTAAGATTGGTATTCTACTGTTTGAAGTAACATCAGTTTCACTTTCTATCTTCTCTCTTGGTATCGGCTTTAATCTTGAAGCATTATTTTGTGATGTAGATGAAAAAACGAGTCCCATCCCATGAAGTGTCCTCTTTCCGTCGAGTGTGCAAAAATCGTGATCGGCGTTATCACCGGACCATTGTCCGAAGT
This sequence comes from Clytia hemisphaerica, assembly GCF_902728285.1. Lineage (NCBI taxonomy): Eukaryota > Metazoa > Cnidaria > Hydrozoa > Leptothecata > Clytiidae > Clytia > Clytia hemisphaerica. The sequence goes on along the minus strand of NW_027103834.1, from coordinate 12,958 downwards.
TACCAACTAGATTCGTTTTTATGTACTCCGTGATGCTTTCGTGTTTAACAACATTCCGTTTAAATCTTTTTACTTCATCGTAGGTTACTGAAAAACCGAGTCGACTCAATTCAGTCAAAAGCCACCTTGAACCAAAAACTTTTTCCGAGTCAACACCCAATCCAAACATGATAGGAGAAATACATGACCGGGGTCGCGAAGCGCTGACGATGGCTTGTCCGATGCTGGCTTGTTTTAGATCATTCTTGACGAGAGTTTCCATCAACAGACGTAGATAGCTCGGTACCCAGGATTTTCCAAATTCGATGTCTTTGATCATCTCATGTGAGGGATATTGAGTTGTGTCAAACATGGTGGACTTCAATTCACCAAGTATCAATTTTGCGGCTTGCTTGATGATACGCTTTGCTTCTTCTTCATTTTTCTCTTCCCTTCTGTTATACCACTCGTCGTTGATGAGCGTGTCGAAAGCATTGCGGAACATGACAACGTCTGACCTGCCGTCCACCTCTGCAAAGAAAAGAGATGACCCGTATCTCTCTTGAAGTTTCTCCTTGAAGTATTTGCGATGATAAATATCCTCAGAATCAGCCATCTCTTTCATTATGTCATGCAACTCGCCGATCACCATCGGCTTCTAACCAATCGCAAATTGCTTCAAAATGTTTTTTTTTTTTTTT
>NW_027103834.1:0-10104 GCF_902728285.1 Clytia hemisphaerica | reverse complement strand
CAAAATTTTACGAAGATTCCAATTCAAAAATCAGTTTTTGTCCGTTTGACCATGGTTCCATCCGTTTTTAAAAAAAGCAAGCCCCACTATATTACTCAAGCTTCTTCAAGCAGGGCGGAAAATTAAGCGTGCAATTGCACATGGGTGGACTCTAGCCTGGGAATCCAAGCTCATAATTTTAGAAAAAACAAAAAATACCTCACCTCACAAAGTTCTAAAATTATAGAGCTTGGTGCAGGTAGATTAGTCTGACACAGAATGTTATAAACAGTCTATGTATGAACCCTTGTTGACAGACTTTCTGAACTTTGGAAACCCAGGCAAACGCACATAATCAACTTACCATAAAAACTCTTTCACAAGCTCTAAAGACTTTCAAAACTACTAAAAACTACATCAAAACATCAGCCACATGTATTTAGACTTCCAGCCAACAGCCATTTTGTTTTGAAATGAGTCTATGTTTTCATTTTCAATTGTTTTCCTTTTTTCTGCAGAGTCAGCTTTTTCCATAAATTATGCGTGCGCATCGAAAATATCAAAATGCGCGCGAAAGTACTGCTAAGTAATACGCCAAAAGCTGGCCAATCAGGCCGAACCTGCATTGCAGGGAAAAATCTCCCTGCAGGCGAGTTACCTGCACCAAGCGTTAAACCAGCAGCAAAAATAGCATAAACTAGACTGTGAAAAAAGTTTAACGCTTGGATTCCCAGGCTAGGAAGTATTTAAATCTACTCATGGTCTTGGACCACGTATCATGCATGGTATATTCACAGCATTGCAGTCACGTTATAAGCTCCGTTTTGGTCATACTCTTTCTCTTCCTCTCTATAAAAATACAATAGTGCCCTTGGTGTAAACACATTTGACTTTAGAGCTGTTTTAACCTGGAACAAACTACCATCCTCTATTAAGTCGCTTGAAAATTTAGACGCCTTTAAAAATGCTCTAAAAGATGTTTCACTTATCTACACTTGTAAAAATTGTAAATAGTTTTTTTTATATACTATAGGTTTCTTTTTTTTTCACTAGATATATTTTTATGTTTTTATGACAGTTGGATTTGATTAGAAACTTACTTGTAATTTTCTAGATACCACCCAACTTAAAATAAAGAATTAAAAAAAAAAAAAATCTAGCGGTCAGCAGTAAAGAAATTGTAAAATATTCGAAGAAAAAACACTCCTCAAAATTTCTTAAATCCTCAAAATTATCGTTTTATTCTCGTTATATTTTGCTGAATTTGTTTTTTTATTCAAGAACACAATGTAAAGTATCAGTCCGACTAATCAAAAGTCTTCTAAAGCGTGTTTGTGACTTGTAACTGACGATTTACGTCAGACCTGCATTCTGTGGGCTAGGGACTGTAAGCTAAAACTTTTCACTGCTGTTGCTTGTCCTGGATTCATATCGTCGTTTTGTATCCCTTAAAGGAAGAAATTTTCGCGGAATTTGATTTTGGGGTTTTCAACATATGTGCAAAATTAATTTCGACGAAACACAAATATTCTCATGATTTTAAAAATCACCTATAAACTTGTTTTTTTTAGGAAAAAATAAGCCATATTTTAAACAAAGAATCTTCTCAACCGCGAAGTTAGATTCCATGTTTTGTGTAGAGAGTTTGGGCATTTTCGCTATACACTTTTATAGGATAAAAGTAAGTCACTTAGACAAGGTTGTCTTGTAGCATTTATATAGGTTGAGTAAACACATTATTAATTTAGAAATTTTTGGTACTTAAATTGCCATTTAGATGAGGTCATCAGTTGAAGTCTACCAAGGTTTCGGCCTGCTATCTTGAATAACCTTTTAAATGGTAGTGGACCATGCCATATAAAGTACCATAAGATGTCTTACAATACATTTAAGCATTCTCACTATGGCACCATATAATAATAATTATTAGGTAATGTAAATGTAATACCGGTAATTATCAATCAAAGGATCTTGATTAAAGAATGACATTTTGTTGTAGTGAAGTAGTTATTTTATCTTCAGTATTGGTAGCTGATAGATAGGTGTTTACAGTGTGGTGACTGTGTTTCATCTGAAAAAAATTAAGCCCTTTTATATTTGTAGTTAAGAGATATTAAGAAGGAAATTCGGGACTCTCCATGTGTGTTTTTGGACATTCTATATCTTGATTTCGTTAACTCCAAAAGAAGAATAGCTATAGGGGTTCAAGCAATCTTCGCTGTGAAATTGAAGATTGCACCATGGTTAATTGATCTGATTTTCGAAAATCGAAGATTTCCCCATGTTCCGATTTTTGATCCAATAATGTCAAACTTTGACAGCTCACGACTTGTTTTTCATAAAAAAGTATTAACTGGACCTCATGAAGTCGGTTTCTGGCCTGTTAGGGCCTGAATAGTAACGAAACATATGTTTAAATTTTGTTGGAATGATAATGAATATAAGTAGTAAATATGAAATCATAACTACAACTCCCATTAAATTAAGTCCTGATAAGATTTTTATGACGTTTATATGATTTGAAAGGTGGGTCTGGGAATAGTCTCCTCAGGCTTTTATCTTTGGTTATGTATTTCCAATGTTTTTTTCATAACGTTTTGGAAGTTTGTGAAATGTTCTGAGTATGGTAATGTTCTAGATGATTTTAGTCGTCTGAGTTTTGATGATTTGTCTCGAGGACAGTTTTTGTGGTATCTTTGCGATTCGTTTTTTCTTGGATTTTCCAAATAGAAGTTGGTGTTGTGTGAGATATTGGTTATCTCCCCCAAATTGGTACTTTTTATCAAAATACTCTGTCCACTCATATGTTGGAACATTAACCTGCTTGTCATGAGTCCCAACCAAAACACCAACATTAACCTTAGTATCATTGCAAACATCCATTACATCATACAATAATGAGACTTGTGTACGCTGCAGCTTTGTTTTGAATGCACCGAAACATCTGAAAATTTGAAAAAAATCATCCTCTAGAGAAAAACCTTTTCAGCCACCAATTTACCCATTTTTATCATTATGTATTTGTTGAAGATAATATTTTAATGATCTTTTATGTTTCGCCTTCTGGGCCTTCAACATATACCCTGAGTCGGGAGGAAATTAAAAAAGTTTAGATGAAGGCTGGCTGATCATTACCTGTCACAGCTAAACTTTGTGTGGCCAGCAATCATAAATGAATATTCAATCTTTTCATGCATGAAGTCCATTGATTATTCTCCACATGAGATAATGCAGAAAGGCATTATTCTTGTTCTGGCCTAGAGTTACAAATGTTATTAGAAAATTTCACAAGCTTGTGGGCTATTCCAAAAAAAAAATATACAGGGGTATTGACAATATTGACGAACCTTTTTTGCAAACCCCCTGGAAAATTTAAATGCTAGAGGTAGTTCCTATTAAATGGATTAAACCATCTGGAAAGTGAAGTTTTGCAATTGCGTGAGTGTTTTCATAAAAAAGGGTCTGTAAAATAACTATTAAAGAATATACCAAAAGCCCTCAGAAAATCCAATTTTGAAACCCCCTGGAAAAGTTCGTCAATACCCCTGTATGGTTTAAATCATAATGAATGTGAAGGAAATTTCGAAAAATTGAAACCACTTTCGATTTGCAAGTCGCATAATTTTAAAGTTCATTTTCCTACTCCCTGCATAAATTTGTATAAATTAACGGAATTGTAATAAGAAGAATAGAAATTATCGTATTTTGCATTTTTGTCGACTTTGCAGAAAAACGTAAACAAAGCCTAAATTCAATTTTGAAAAGATTTGGAAATAATGAAAAGTGTAAAAAAATGCCAAAAGTACACATACCCGAACAATTATCAGCATGTAGATAAGCTTCTGTCTCACCAAAACTGTAATTTTCTAAATAGTGGTGCACATAGCTGATGGTAGCATTAGCACCCTTCCCTGTATTAACAATCTCATCAATGAGATAACAGTATGGAAGACCTATACCATCATTGCACAGACCAAAGATTGAACATTTACGAGGAGTCTTAAAAAAATAGGCCCTGGCTGGAGAGGGTGATAAGGGTAAAGAGTTTGTTGGGCATAGTCCCACGAGTAGTGGGACATTCCTTTAAAAGAACAAGGAGGCTTTTTAGAAAACGCATTGAAATTTTCCATTTCTTCTAATTGTAAAAACTTCCGAGCATCATCCTTCGCCCTTTTAACTTGAGCTCTGTAATAGCGGATTTCCTCAGCAGCCTGAATTATATGGTCCTCCTGTGATTATAAAGCCTCTTCATAATCATCATTCCCCCCAGAATCATCACCCTCCTTATGTTTAGCACGAGCTCTAATCAATAAATTAGTGCCCTGCTGACAAGTCCAGCACAAATCAGCCATAGTTTTAGCAACTACAATGTTTGGCAACGCTTTTTTACAGAGGTCACGAAAAGCACTAAAACCCATTGCAGGCAAACCTTCTTTTAAAGATGCACTGTGATAACTTTCATGAATTGATTTCTTAGTGTGGTGAGAGTTTAAAACTGCGTAGTACCCTTTTCATCCCTACAATAGGGAATTCTACCGGGTAGGTACGATGCATTTAATTCGGCAAAATTTTTGAGAAAGGTAATAGCGTGTTCATTAGTCTTCATTGAAAAGGTATTATGAGGTAAACGTCCTTTATTCCCATGCTCAAGAGCTACTGGGCCCTTTTCTTTAAATGTTTACACAATGTTTGGTAAACAGAAAGACTCATTGTCAAGCAAAACAAAAATGTCTCACGACAAGCACGCTTACCATGAATCATATAAGTAGTCTCGCCATTTTTTGGTTTGTTTGCCAAAATAAAACCTAATAACAAAAAGTCTTTTTCGCTGCTGGTCAATTCCAAAATCGAATCCCTGCGATCTCTAATCTCATCTTTGGTAAAAAGGAGATAACATTGTCCTTTTTCAGGTCCAATTTTACAACCACAATCTTCCCTATAAAATTTATCAACTTTTTCTTCTTCTTCAGTATCAAGAGGTCTCTTTTCAGCTATCTTTCTAGGTTTATTCTGTGATCTTGCTTTCACCAAAGCTACCAGCAAATGAAAACAGAATGCTGATATCAAAGGGAGCGCGCGCATAAGTAGACATACTTTTCGAACCTTCGAAAAATGTTTCAAGATCGAATGTTTTAATGGTACATGTTTTACGTCATCAAGATCGTGACAAATTTTGTGAATTTGAGTTGAATTGGGAATAGGGCCCTAATATTACTACGTGACCAACATGGTGACACGTATTGGGAATAAGGGCCCTAATATTACTACGTGACCAGCATGATGACACGTATTTGGAATAGGGCCCTAGTACTACGTGAGCAAGCTGTAAAACAATAGAAATTTCGAATAACAAAAGTTTGCGATTCCAAAAACAATAACGAGTAACATTCTAATTGGTCCTTTCACCTAGTTCCATTGTTTCTGTCACCTTATTCAATTGTTTCGGATACCTCCCCCTATAAAAGGACACGCTTCAAAAGATCAAATTGCTTTTCTGCTCACATCAGCTTTGTTCAATTTTAAATATAATTTTTATCGTTGTTTATTTGTTTGTTCAACATGGCTAACCGTCCAACAAGAAAAGTAATTGAAGAAAATCTCCCAAAATATGCCTTGGTATATTTTGAATCAGATAAGAAGACCAGCATCAAAAGGACTGACCAACTTACCTGGAACAGCCAAGACCAGCGTGGAAAATGTTTCAAATTTGTTTTAATTTAGCACAAAGATATTGATTGGCCAGATTCTAACTATGAAAGGTAAATAGCTAGTGGGGAACTATCGAATAGATATTACACGTTTTTTTTTTAAGAAACTAGTTTTACCAAGCAGCCTCAATGTTTCTTAAGTAATCGGCCTTTTGAGCCTTAAATGTTTCTAAACTTTTTGACATAATCAGCCTCATGGAAGGCTGGATTGGAAGGTTCTTAAAGAAAAACTTAATTAAAAAAATGTTATTTTCTCATTCTCAGCCTCAACATGTTTCTTAGTTTTTAGGCATTCTGTTTCTTAAAAGTGTGTTTCTTAAAGAAGAAAAAAACGTGTCCCTAGAAACGTGTCGTGCCGGGAAATTCCATTTCATTCGTGGTAAAAATTTCGAATCAAATAGGCTCAACTTATTAATTTACCATATATGGATAAATATCACGTCAATGGAAAATCCGACCTCGTATATATAAATTTCTATAATTCGATATGCTTGCAAAATAAGGATTAATTTCACTTCGCTTACTTGAATTTATCTAATTCGATTTTATTGCCATATAAGGATAAATATGACGTCATCTATGGGAAATTTGACCTCCTATGAATTTCTCTAATTCGATATTCTTGCCAAATAAGGATTAATTTCACTTCGCTTGCTTGAATCTCTCTAATTCGATTTTATTGCCTATAAGGATAAATATGGCGTCAATGGAAATTGTTTTGCCTCCTATAAATTTCTCTAGTCCGATAAGGATAAATATGGCGTCAATGGAAAATTTCACCTCCTTTAAATTTCTCTAATTCGATATTAAAATAAGGATAAATATTTCAATATTTCACTTCGTTTTGTTTAAATATCTCTAATTCGATTTTATTGCCTTTAAAGGATAAATATGGCGTCAATGGAAATTATTTGGCCTCCTATAAATTTCTCTAGTCCGATATTCTTGCAAACTAAGGATTAATATAACGTCAGCGAAATTTGACCTCATATAAATTTCTCTAATTCGATATTGAACATTATTTCTTTAGAGACGGAGAATGAAGTGAACATCTTTGAAAAAGAATGGGAAAAGAATCAGCCCATAAAACGAAAACAGGCCGAAACCGAGACCGAAAATGACGACGAAGAGGAAGAGGAGAACAGAAAAAAGAAGAAGCCGAGACAGGTATGTTATTTTTCATGACAAATTTATTTCAGTGAACGTATCCTTGATATAACGTATCTCCTACAATTTCAGTGTAGAAGTTGAAAGTTCATTTTCTCTTTGATGAACAAGTCAGATTTTCTACGAATCACGTTAAAAGGTCCTATAAAAATAGAAAAAGAAGTTAATCTTTTCGGTCCTTGCCAAAATCTTTATTTTCGATGTCTTTGGAAAATTTCATGTTTCATTCAGTAGGTAAGTAAAAAGTCTGTCCACGATCAGTGTACATATTTGTCAATAACTTTCTAAGGAATGCTTCAATCATAATAAATTTCGTATCGTTGGAAAGATATTGATGAGTGGAATAATTTGAAATAAAAATTGCTTCGAAAACTTTCAAAAATTGTAGATGAAAACGAAGAAGAAAAAAATGAACTTCTTGTAGATATGAATTATGATTAACATTTTCACAGCAATGAAACTTTAATCTTAGGACGTAATCACTGTGAAAATTTTTTTCAAAAATATTAATTCCGTCAAAAGATATCAAACAAAGTTTACCTCTATTTGACCCCAAAAAAGAGCAAAAAACAAGCTTTTTAGAGGTCAGCCAGCTGTAAACTTTGTTTGATATCTTTTTGAAAATGATAATTACATCTCAATTCTACAAGTAGTTCATTTTTCTTTTTCGTTTTCATTTTTATTTTAGAAAGTTTTCAAAACAATTTTTATTTCAAATTATTCCACTCATCAATATCTTTCCAACGGTACCAAATCTGTTATATTTGAACCAATCCTTAAAAAATTATAGACAAAACAAAAAAGAGTGCACACTTATCGCGAACAGACTTTCATTTTTGATTGCTTTTTTTTACTATTAAGACTATCAAGAGGAAAGGAAAACCATCAAAAGAAAAGAAGAAAAAGCCAGCAGCAGTACCAAAAACCAAAGAACAGGTAAATTAATTTTTTATAGCCCTACAATACAATTGTCAATCGTTTTCAAGAAAACGAATGGACTATTAATGTCTGTCTCAAAAGTATGTTGACACTTTACCTTTTTAACATTTTTTCAGCACCTAGTCACACTGCATTTAAAAGTTATACACCGTTGGAAAGATAATTTTGAGGAGAATGTTTTGATAGATTTCATATCTTGCTTAGGTCAAAAGATATTAATTTTCGCGGGTACTTAATTTCGCGATTTTAATACCGTTTAATTTTTTCAAAAAAACAAAAATCGCGAAATTAAATACACGCGAAAAATTTTCGAAATAGGTCAAAAATCGAAAATACTTATTTGTTACACTTAGTTACTATTTTTGGTATGTTTACACCCAATACGTTGTGTTTCAAGCGAAATCAGTCATTTTCTTGCCTCACTCCCACTTTTTGAAAATGCGCAATTTAGTGAATGGCGAAATTTAATACACGCAAAAATTTCCGGAAACTGGCAATCGCGAAATTTAGTACACGCGAAAAACGTTTCCTCGAAAAAATTTCGCGAATCGGGAAATTTAATACACGCGAAATATGATACCAATAAGGTACTTCCCTCAAAAAACGTTGTTTAATTTTACAACTGTTTTTAGGTTTTTGAGAATCCATCCAACTTTTTTGACTAAATGATATTTCATAGTAACATTGAACATGGGAACATATAAATAAATGAGCATTTCTAAAAACGCAATAAACAGAAAGAAAAATAAATGCAATCCTGCACGGGTCATGTCTCTCCTTAGGATTTTAGGTGAAGAAAGAAAGGCGTTGGAAGTAGCTTCTAGTCGGTTATTTTCCTTTTCTCTCACGCGCTGAATATTTAATTAGTGTTTACATTATTTGATTGACAGTTTTATTAGAAGGTTATAAGTATGTTGGGAATTTGTTGCATCGATTTCATCAACATGTTGGCCAGGAAGTTCACCACTTGAATTGTCTTCAGTTAAAGGGTTACTCTTAAAAGACTCGCCATCTACTTCATTGACTACATTTGAATTGAAAGCCTCGCCAGCCTTAACAACTACATTAGAAACCTTTCCTTCAACATGACAGGTCACTTCTTTTAATCTGATTCCTGATATGGTGGTACTTCTCTTTCCCCTAACCCTTCCTACTTTACATTCAATTCTAATCCCCTTTTTATAAAGAATATCCTTCAATATCTCAGAAAAGTCATGTTCCTCAATTGATTCTGTGACATTCGCAAAATTCTCAATACTTTTCATCAAGCATTTCAATTTTACATGTTTTTCACCACCACTTTCTGCTAGAATCGAATTCACACCACTTCTCTACTTTAGATATGTCCATCATGATCTAAATTGAGGGTAAGAAACTCTACTTGCTGTGCAGCTAGGCTACTCACACTGATCACGTTTTTCATATCAACTTCAGCTACTTAGAAGAATGTATACATTAAATCCACAAAAAAAACATGAATATCCTAGTTCAACACCACATGTTTTTGACAGAAAATAAGCTACTTTATAAAATCTTTTCAATCAGCAGTAAAGGAAAAGAACAAATTTCTTAAATACCCTAGGCTAGCCAGCCTATGTATGCAAAAAAGGACAAGTGATATGGGTCAAAGTTATGTTACCTAGAGTGGATTAAATTTTGCAAGTTTTGGCCATTTCGAAATTTAGTCCATGCAAAAATTTAAAATCATCATTTTTGCAAAAAAAAAACACAAAGGAAAAGGAAAGAAATTGGGTGACAAATAGCCCAGGCAAAAATTTTAGATTCGTGAGAAAAACAACGTACTTTAAGGTGACAAGTTTATAACTAAACCAATTCAACCAAAATTAAATTTATTTTTGAAATTTTTCTAATCTCAAGCTTTTAATCCCATCAGGCAGGCCACATTTTAGAAGAGTAGGGCAGTGTTTATTCCACGGCCAGCCACTTTAAATATCAAATATCATTATAATTATTATTATTCGTTGGTGGCCAAAAAAAGGAACTTTTTCAGTGTTTTCCACTACCTTATTGGCACTTATTTTCGAAGGAACTAATATTTGTGGTCAAAAAATTAAATCAGAAAAATTACATTTCGCAATAAATTCATAAAAATGTTTGAATAAAATGAGACTTATATAGCAAAGCTATATCTAAAATTAAATCTAAAAGTAATTTTTCTGTTTGAAAACGAGGTCAATGCTTTTATACATTTCGAGAAGTGTGTATTGTAGTTATTTATAGGGTTTTAAGGAAAAGTGAGATTTTTAAAAACAAAGTATATTGTACATTATTTAGTTATCTTACAGACTTT
>NW_027103833.1:730357-780815 GCF_902728285.1 Clytia hemisphaerica | reverse complement strand
CACACGCGTGTGATTTGATGATTTTTTCCTGTGTAAATCTGACATTCTAAAGGCGGTGCAAATCTTTCATAGTATAGTTTTTATCATCATTTTTTGACTTGGTACTGCACCAGCAGGGGATTAGGAGCGCTCCGACCCATGTACCAAATGGAAGCAGTTTAATTGGGCATAAAGTATCTCCAATCGAAAGTTTTCTTGGAATGGCTCCTAACTCAACCCCAGCCTGTTAGTTAGCTCTTGTTTATTCTGATAGTGCTGACTAGTGAACAATGTTTACTTTTTGATCATTTTAGGAAAATAATAAAATACCATAAAGAAGCCCTGGAATGGCGATGGAGGAGAAGACCAACCGCCAATATTTATCGCAAGCTTTATGCTACTTGATACCTATAATACTTCATCTGATTGGTGTATACCTGCTCCACGCTACACGCTGGTTGCATAGCAACAAAATACAACGACTCTACTTACTGAATTTGAGTATTGTCGAGATAGTTCGCGGTCTTTTGAAATTCATATACCCATTGGTGTTAATATGGACGGAAGATTCTCGCAATTGTGTCGCTTTCTATCTCTGGCTGATCCAAACGAGTGGTGGCTTCTTGTGGTATATTTTGGTCATGGTTCAGTTGACTGTTGATAGGTTTCTAGAAGTATATTTGAGCTTGAGTAGCTTAACTGTAGGAACGAATCAAAATGTACTTTTTGTATCCCAGCTAAACGCCATTATTTCAATAATTATGTGTTGTTCTGTTGGCGTTGATGATTTTGACATTATACATTATATCCTATCAATTTACTTTTGGCCTGCAACTGAGATCACTTTCCTGCTCGTAGCAATCTTTACATACACTTATCTGTTCATAAAAATACGCATCAACCGTCGAAAATTGAAGGAATTATTACATCAGTTCCCACGTGAGCGAACGCCAACACAAGCGGAACTGAATCGTGGACGAAATTTGCAAAAAGTGAAAAAACATTTCTATTTGCCTTCATTACTGATCGCATCTTTCATCTTATTTTGGATAGTGCCAGACATGACTGAATTTCTTTTAATGTTATTTGATAAACCTGTACCTAGCTTGGCTTCAATGTACGTTAATATCTCTTACTCACTTGCAATGACTGTTGACGCACTGATATACGTTTTTGCATCAGCCCCCGTGCGTAATCACTTGGTGAAACAATTATCGAAAACTTGTCGCGGGATGAGTAGGACGCGAATCGAGTTTATTGCAAGTTAATCATTTTGGATTTTGTTTCATTAAAGCACTTTAATAGAAGTTAAAACTATAAGCACTTATAAAATCTTTTGTTCCTAGAAATATCTGTTTTAAAATAGACAACACATTTAAAAAGTCTTACAGTTTTAAAATATGCCATGTAAAAAGAAGCCGTTTTATTAAATTCATTTCTTAACAGTTATGCCTAGCCCCAAGAATGAGAAAAATGTTTCAAAAATAGGCAATTTTGGCGGGAAATTAATTTTATGTTTGGAGGGAACACCTTCACCAAATTGACAATTTCTTCCTACAAAAATTGGTGGGGGTTTTTTGGAATGCTCTTAGATTCTAATCTTGGAGTGGAAAGATAAATTCCTCTACGTTTAAACCAATAGAGACGAACATTTCATCGATGACAATTTATCGTTTACCAATATTCGTATGATCGATCGCGAAATCGATATCAGCGGAACGAATACTTTCCACTTCGTCACTGGCAGTCCCTTCTTTAATCTCAACAGAGTTCTCCATATCACTCGACGCCCCACCCGCCACTTCTTTCTCATCTGTATACTGTGGCGTTTCTGAGGTTTGAATTTTGGGCGGAGGCGTCATGAGGGTGAAAATTTGTTCAACTGTTCCTAATAATTTCATGCGTTCTTCGTACGATTTTAATTCTTCTTTCATTTTACGGTTGAATTTGATCATGTGTTTCAGGAATTTAGGTTCGCTCGATAGCATCGGCATGTACAAATCTAAAGATAAGTTTAATAAAAAACGGGGTTATAGACCTTCACCTTATGCCGTCGTTTGGCGTAAGATTCCACTGAATTTTCCGGAAAATTTCCGCTATTTCCCGGGGTACCTGGCAAAAAGATTTTTTTCTAAAGCTACGGAAAATCTCGTGTTTACTTAGGGAACGGTCTAACTTTTGGAACGTCAATTTTCAACTACCCGGAGTCCTGGACTTTTTCCGCTAGAAAGGCGGCAGTGGAATCTTACAAACGACGATACCAAGCCCTCCAGGACTAACTTAACGGGGCTAACAATATATTTCTACAACTGAAACATCTTTGAGTTAATAACTAATTAATATAATTTTGTTGTCTTACGATCATTGTCAAATTTCAAAATGTATAACAAGTGCTTTGAATAAAAACATTGAGCGAATTTACAAAACGCTTTAGGCCAATACATATAAACTTACCAGTGAATAAATTTGCGACGGGTATCAGAGTAGCTGTGTGAATATGATTCGAGATGTTCCTGTCGAAAAAAAAAATTAAATCAAAGCTAAATTATTTCTTTATTTTCTTATAGATCAGATGATTTCTCTATACCCCAAATCTACTAACAGTAAGCAAAATTCGTCAGATAATTTCTTCGCCAAACTTATAAAGATTATATAATTCAAAAATTGGGCTCTTCCAGAAAATTTTTGTACATGGGGGGTGGAGGATATATTGAATATTTTGTCCGGGGGGTCAACTGATGCTTATCCAGGGGGTGAGATCTGTTGTCCGGGGTTAAAATTCACACGCAATATCCGGAGAGGTAGATTTCCAAAGAATGTTATATCTTCCACCCCCCTCCCCCCATATTCAAATTTGTTCTGGAAGAGCCCATTGTAATTCTCACTAAACATTCCTTTTTTTTCTCTTTTTTTCTTGTAACAGCGTGCGGCCACCTCCTTAGTTTAGCTTTATGTCTATGAGTGTGGTCGCTCGTCTCGCTTATTAAGACAAATAAATTCATTACTTAGAAGAGTGATAGTTTACCTGCTAAGAAAGTTGATAAAGTCTATCAGAAAAGGTAGATCTTGATTTTTGAGGGCGATCTCAAGACCATGGCGACGATCAAGTTCGGTCAGTAACGAGAGGACCACTTCGTCTTCACGTTTCATACACATTTTCAAGGCTTCTTGGTATTCAAAGCGACGTAGATGGTGGTCCACGATCATTAAGCGTTTCTTGTAAAAGGTCTGGTACTCAACGATGACGTCATTCTAAATATGAAATGGTTTAAGTCTCTATTACTCAAAGGGCACAACCACATATATCATATTTTTTACGCACTAGATAGGCTAACTGAACACAGATTTCCCGTGGAAGTGTCCAGTTTTGAGGTTGACTAGTACGTCATGTTGTTTTCAAATTTTAGATTTTGGAACGTTCGAAAATGGCATGTTGGATGAAATGTTGGAATCGTTTACCTCGGCCTTCGCGCTGTTGATGACCAGAATTGAAAAATAAGATGGCGGACTAGTCAGCTCTAAAACTGGACACACTTTCTATATACGGGAAGCCTGATCCAGTCAAGTAGTTAAAGATCAGTGGTCATGTGCTTGGAATATTACATTTACTCTTTTTCAGAAAATACGATATTGTCAAATTAATGATATGCAACACTAGAGAGTCTTCTGAGAACTTTTTAAAATGTCAGTGGTGCATATCATGAATACAGTAGTATAAATAATAGCGATGTGATTGCCGATCAGTCAAGGTTGTATGCACGATAGAGCAGAGTTCCCAGTTCGCATCTCCGTTCCTTCTATAACCCGCTCAGTTTATACGCTAGGAACCAAAATGGGCAGAGGCTTGAGAGTTCTGGTACATAGGTAAGTTAAAACAAGTGTGAAGGATGCCTATTCGGTATCAGGGGCAAAAATAGTCAAGTAGGTTGGTAAGTCTGTTCAAATGTTACGTATCATGTCGACTGTATCAATATTATAAATCTGTAGAAAAAAATTGATGTATACTTTTTTAGGTCTTGCTTTTGGTCTTCTTGGACGGAATCCAGTGTCATCTTCTGTCACGGGTTTGTGTATTTTCTTCACTTTATATTCACTGTTATCAGCACGCAGGTGAGCGACGGGATCTACATGCGCAACTTTTTTCCGTTTTTGGAGTGAAATGGCTCCATCCGACATCCCCAGAACTAAGTAGGAATCGTCACGCTGTGAAAAAAAAAAAGATAATATCAATCACTTTATAGATGTCTGTTAGCCTGTACCATGGGTGTTCACTTTTGTTTGATTAGAGTGCCTCACACTGGTGTTTCATTTCAGCGAGGACAGTCTAAGAGAAGTTTGAAAAAAAATTTATCGTCCTTTTCGACTAAAGCACAAATAAGGTGAATCAGCCTGTGTGAGTTTCTTTGCGATTCTTTTAAACCGGTGGTCAAAGCAAATTTCTTCTTCTGACACGGAAAATTGACTCAATGGGCTCTTCCAGAAAAAAATTGTATACGGGGGGTGGAGGATATAACAATTTTCAGTGATTTACCCCCCGGACAAAGTGACTTTTGACCCCCTGGACAACGGGTTTCACCCCCCGGACAAGCATCAGCTGACCCCCTGGACACCCGAAATTACCCCCGGACAGAGCAAAATTACCCCCCGGACAAGGTAAATTTTGACGAATTTTTGCTACCCCCCGGACCATATATCCTCCACCCGGGGTGTACGAACATTTTCTGGAAGAGCCCAATACAATAAATTAGCCCAGATTTTTGCTGTATTCTACTAAATTCTAAGGCGAAAAAGGCTCTTTTTTGTGCTTCGCAGAGACGGAGATGTAAGAACTGTGAACACTGTGATCATAAAATAAAATAGGAAACAAGCGAGCTTACAGAAAGTGCCATCGTGAGAATCGGTGATGGATAATTCAACGTTGCAACCACAGAGTAATCGTGCACATTGTAAACCTTCACATTCCTTTTGTATGAAGAAGAAAAGAGGACGTTGTAAATGTAAAACATTATAATTAAAAGAAACAGAACTCGTGACCAATCCATACAAAAACCAGGACTATACTAAGAACAATGACCAAACGTGCAAAACAGTCTTCTACACTAGACGAAAGTCAACTCATGATGCACTGAATTTTTTTGCGCAATGCATCATGGGTAATCATTCGGGGGAGAATTCGGAAAGCCGATATCGTCTATTAGTAACCTTTACAAAAGACTTTTAGGGGTAACTCATCCCTCAGTTTAGCCTTAACATCGGGTAGAACCTCCAATGTAATCAAACCCACTTACCTATCCAAAGAGCCGGATAACAGTCTTCGTTCATCGCCATTGAAAGACAAAGTCGTAACAGTCTTCTGGTGATTGGAGAATTGATTTAACAATCGTCCAGCGACAAGATCCCATACTTTAATGTAATTATTACCAGCCGAAATACAGATAGCACCAACACTATGGACGATGAGACTTTCAACTGGTGCACCATGATCCAAGGAGAGGACTTGGTGGTTTTCTGATGAACGGAAATCCCACAGCTTCACTGTATGGTCGTATGAACCTGTTATTGGAAAATATATTTAGCGTAAATAACTACTTTAAAGCGTACAAACTTTCGCGACGTCGAAAATTCACGAACTTTACGACATTTACTTTCGTAAATTCGAGCGAGCATAAACTTTCGCGAATTGGATGATCAAAATGAAAATTTTCACCAAAAAATGGCTTAAAAGTGACGTAAATACTCCTTGAATTTGATAAAAACTGGCATTCTAAGAATTGACGCTTAGGCATAAAATTGCAACAATTACTAAATTTCAAGATAAAGATGATTTCAGAGTATCAGACGATTTTTCAAGGAAAGAACGCGAGATAATAAAACAATGGCATCATAAAGCAAAAGAAAAAACATCGAAAGAAAAAGACAAGAGTCATATATGGAAAGTGAGAGGTAGCCCTAGGACTAAACTCTATTTAAAAAATTTACGACGGAAACAACATGATTATAAGAAGAGCGGGTTAGAGGCTCAGAAAACTCTATAATCTAAAAAATAGAGAGATGTAAGATTGTTTCATAGAGGTCAATAAACCTGAGAAATACATTCAGAGATATTATATACGTTTAGGAAATTTTTTGCGAACATAAATTTTCGCGAATCACCTTGTTAAGAATATTCGAATGCATTTACTTTCGGGAAAATCGCGAAAGTTTTGGTACCCCTAAAGAACAATAAAAAAAGAGATGAGATTTCTCCGTAAAGACCAAAGGTTCGAAACCAATTGAAAATGATTTAGAAACGTTTCATCATTTGCCTTTGGTAAAGTTTTTATATTTGCTCATTTGCCTTATTCGTGAAAATTATCAATCCTAAGAAGGATGATAAGTGCTGCAGTAATACCAACCTGTTAAAAACATTTCCGGATTTTTAGGATAATTGCATCCGCATCTGATGTAATCCTAAGAAAACAGAAAAAAACGAATCTGAGAAAGAAATTCGCTAACACGAAAAAACAAATATAATTTTACCAAAAAATAGCGAAACAGTTCAGATATAGTGAAAAAGGCATTGCAGTTGACGCTTTCTAATTCGATTTTCCAGGGAGACTAGTTTTTCATCGGATAAAGGAGCCTATCGAACGTATCGAGCATTGTCTATGAATGTTTCTTGTCGACGGTGGCTTTCAATATTATTAACCTTTGTCAGCTGTATTCAAACAGAAAATAACCAGCAGAAAACTATAATGTTAAAATCGTATGATAACAATTTCATTTTAAAAATTAAAAGAAAAGACATCATCAAAATCATGGTTTAGACATAATTAGTTTGACTAACCGTAGCCCCTTTAAATGTATGTGTTTCTTTTTCAGTAGGGATATCCCACTGCCGCACTGTTTTGTCATCTGATGCTGAGAACACTCGAGTGCGTTCCGAACTGAAAGTGCAAACTCTTGTCGCCCTGTCAAATTAAGAAAAATAAAAAATGAAACTGAATTTTGTAGTTTGAAATAAGCCAAAGCTTCCTCTCAGGTGCCTACCGTAAGTTGGTCTAATGACGACATCCCTCTTCTTATTTCGACATCCTTCTTTAGAGATAAGAATAATAGGAAGGCTGAATCACTGATGAACTCCTCAACTGATTGACAAGCTAAGAAAATTAGTTTCAATCAGCGATTCCGGACCTTCCTATTATTCCTAACTCTAAAAGAAGGGTAACAAAATTAGAAGAGTGATGTCGACATTAGACCAACTTACAGTAATAAACACATCCCCACGTGTTAATTTTTTGATTTTTCCAGCTCCCTCCCTCGTTTATTTAGCACCTGAGAGTACGCATAAGATTTCTTTAAAATTAAACAAAAGCTGAAATGATTAATATTTAGAATACCTGATCAATAAAACTCTAAACCAACGCATACAACACTTGATAGGGATAATAAAAATTTGTACTAGTAATAACATGGTTTAGAGGGTGATTTGGGATTAATAACCCCGAGGTTCATTGAAAACATTTCAAAATAGCCCGAACGTAGTGAGGGCTATTTTGAAGTGTTTTCAATGAAACGAGAATACCATGTTATTCCGCGTTAATTATATGGTCAAAAAAAGAATTGAAGAACACTCAATCGCTATTCTTTTCGAAACTTATAAAAACATTCGAAACTATAAAAAAACATTCGACTGACACTCTTATTTTGATTGGCTTAAAAATTTCGTACGATATTTTGTTAACCAATCAAAATATCGTACGATACTTTTCTTTCAACCAATAGAAATTTTTGTTTACATCAGGGCGATTACAAAAAAGCGGGGCTATTACGGATTTATCGCCCCGCTCGTCCTTTACAAATCTAAGCTAAATGTAATCAACCATATAATTACATATAGTATTGATTTACCTAAACAAATTCGCGAAACCCATTGGTTAATGTTTAAGGAAAACTTACGCAGTGTGTCCTCTAAAGTTTCTTAAAATGGCTCTTGATATTGTATCCAACACCTGTAAAGACAAAACAACACTATTTATTTTATGTCTAACCCTATGGAGTTCGAATAAATTTAAAAGTATTTTGAAATATAACTTTTGAAATACACGTTTTTTTTTTACAAGGAACACGTTTATAATGAACTTGAGGCTGAAAATGGTCTGGGAAATAAGAAATTGTTAAGGAACTGCTCAGGCTGAGAATAAAATATCAAGTTAAAGAACATCAAGAGTTCAATTTGAAATTGCAAACATTTACAACAACCTAAATAAAAAGACGGAAAATATTGCTGAAACGCCTTTCAATATGTTAAAAAGACAAAAAATGCTGATAACGAAGCTACACACTTATCAAATCCAAACTTAACAGCTAAGTAACTAAGAAACTCAATAAGGAACTTTGAAGCTGAAACTCTCTGGCAAAATAAGGAACTCCAGGCTTGGAGCCAAGTTAAGGTTCCTCATAAAAAAAAACGTGTATAACTCTTATGAATTTGCCCTACAAAGAGGATTGAGCACTCTATAAATCTAATAAATAAAAAAATTATAAATCTAAAAGTTACGGTGGCCAAGAACTGCACAAATACTATTTTTCGATACACAGGTTCAAAAAATACGCAAAAAAAATAAAAAGTACGCAAAAAAAACCAAAAGTACGCAAAAAAAATAAAAATACGCAAAAAAAATAAAAAACTACGTAGAAAAAATAAAAACTATGTAGAAAAAATAAAAACTACGCAAAAAAAATTAAAAACTACGTAGAAAAAATAAAAACTACGCAAAAAAAAATAAAAAACTACATAGAAAAAATAAAAAGTACGCAAAAAAAATAAAAAGTACGCAAAAAAAATAAAAAGTGCGCAAAAAAAATAAAAGTATGCAAAAAGAAAAAGTATGCAAAGAAAATAAAAAGTACAGAAAAAAATCTTCTAGCTGACCGTCGTCCGGGCCGAGAAGTCCGGCTGAGAAGGGATCTGGGTCAGAATTTGCGCGCAGAGCTTCCCCGTTGAGGCTCCATAGGCACACACGAACTAGACCAGGTATCTGTGCTGCAACCTCAAGAAAAAAATGTTTGAAATAGGTCAAAAAAGGCAGAAAAGTGAGCATTTAAAATTTCATGAATTTTTAGTATTTTGTCTAACCCGGTGCGTACCAGCACCAGACCCCAAACTTCATCTAAGGCTTGTGGCATCATCAAAGGCCTATTTGGAAGACTTTTGACCAAAGAAACTTATATATTACCCAGAAATAGTCAAAGAACAAGCTCCACACAAAAATGCCTATTTTGGGCCAACTTGGTGCATAGGGGTAGCAGGCTGAGTATTGATTTTCAGCCAAAATGAGTGTGATTTTCGGAATCAGCACCCAAAAAATGTCCAAAAACTACTTGTTAGGGTAAAAAAAGGTCGTATATGTTCCCCCTCTATACTTGGAGATCCTATAAATTAACCTGTCCGTCCGTCTGGTCCCAGCTTTTCTCGGGATTGGTTAATTAGTTTTTTTTTCTGTTTTTTTTTCGCTGGTTATGATGCTAAATGGCAACAACCAACATGTGAGTTGCCTAAAAATAGCTTCTTTTTGGACTTTGCAAAATTGCTCCATCAGTTTTTTTCTGACTTTTGGAAGAAAGATAGTTTTTTCGAGATTATTTCAAATATATTTCGACAAATTTATCTACATTTTGTGTCCCATTCTTGTCTATTTATCCTTAGTCTAGGCAAAACGGATATCCCCTTATTTCGAACAAACAGACTAAGTCGCAGACCCGGTAATTAATTATGCTTCTACTCGACCGGGAAAAATTTTCCTGTCCTGTTCAGTCAAAAGATACAGGATAAGACTGGTCAATGTGAGCTTTAATCAATTATTAGGTGTTATCCGCGAAATTTAGTCCCAATGGAAATACCGTTTTTTGAAATATTTACCCACCAGGTGGAATACTCTGGAAAGTAGATATTTAAAAAAGTTTCTTGCAATAGCCTCTCCCAGAAAAAACTTGAATATGGGGTTGGGGGTGGAGGATATAACATTTTTTGGAAATTCACCTCTCAGACATTCTGACGTTTGACCGGACAGCAGGACAAACCCCGCTGGACATTCAAACTTTTTCAACCCCCCCCCCCCCGGTTTATTAGTTTTTAAGAATATTTTCATCTGTCAAAGAAAAGGCCCCTCATTTTTCTCTAAAAAGCCTGATCTTAGCCTATATTTACCTTCTTTTTGGGTTTACAGAAGTGCGATTTCTAACCCCCCGGCAATTAGCCCCCCCCCCCAGTTAGATAGTAAATAGTAAAATTCGATCTGTTGGGTAATTATTTCAAAATTTTCATTCCTAGAAAGAAGCCTCCAGTCGAACCTCAATCAACTTATTCACGCAACCTCGAACCCATACCTAATCAATTATTTTCTTTTTACTACGGCGTTATTAGCCAGTCGTACCTCAATCAACGTATACACGCAACCTCGTACCCACGCGTTCTTGAAATCAAATGAAGTCAAATAATGAAGGGAATGTGAGAATGAAGGAAACATGGAGAGGAAGGGAATGAAGGGGATATGGTAATGAAGGGAACGTTAAAATGAAAAGAATATGGGGAGGAAAGGTAATATGAGGAGGAAGGGAATATGGGAATGAAGGGAATATGGGAATGAAGGGAATTTGGGAAGAAAGGAAATGGGGGTATATTGGAACATGGGAAGAAAGGGAATATAGGATCATAGGAATATGGAGAAAAGGGTAATAGAATTATCTCCTTTATGTAATAGACGAGATACAAGAAGAAGATGCCTTGGACCTCTTCGGCCCTCACGACGGCAGACTGAAAGATTTTTTTTGTGTATTTTTTGTTTTGATTTTTTTTTGCGTACTTGTTATTTTTTTCTGTAGTTTTTATTTTTTTTGCGTACTTTTTATTTTTGTTGCGTACTTTTTATTTTTGTTGTGTACTTTTTTTTTTTTTGCGCACTTTTTATTTTTTTGCGTACTTTTTTTATTTTTTTTGCATACTTTTTATTTTTGTTGCGTATTTTTTTAACCTTTTCATCGAAAAATAGTATTTGTGCAGTTCTCGGCCACCGTAAAAAGTAGTAAAAAACACTCAAGTAATGTATCCATCGTTTTACAAAATGATTGCTTCTTGTGCACCATAGTGATATTGGACCACGGAAAGAAAACAAAGGAGCTGAGGAATTTCAAATAACGCATCACGCTTGATTGCACATCAAAACAAATAATTCTGAGACCAAAAGCTTAAGCTCAACAAATAGGATGGGACAGTAGAAAAATAAAGAAAAATCATTTGCGGTCCCCTTTCCATTTCTTTCCCCTGTTAGAGTTTCGAAATGGGTACCAATTTCAAAAGCCTTTTAATAAAAGCATCTTTACATGTCAAAGTTTGCACGACAAAATCAAACGTGAATTATGATACAAACCTGTATGTGGCCAGATTCACCGCCTGCCACCATTAATTTCCCATCATCACGGTATCTTGCTCCAAACACATTATCTTTTGAACGTGTTGAAGTCCTCTTAATCTCGTTTGTCAAGCCATTGAAAATTTGAATCTGTATTATAAAGATTCCGAGAATTGAGATAAGTCTATAACTATAGTAGAAAAACAACTTTTAAAAATGGGAAAAAATGATAAAAAACAGCTGATTCTATGAGTTGTATTTTATTGAAAGTGGGACATTTTTTGCTAATTCTTTTAACGATTCCGTGACAGTGGATTATTTCACAACAAAACAGACCTTACCTTAGCAGATGATGTGACCAAAGCATCATAAGGTTCCACTGGTGAAATATCCACATAATTGATGGCTGAAAACTCCTTCACAACTGTGGGAAACTAAAATTTAATGGAAAATATATATAATTATACAAAATACAGAATGTTGGAAGTTTGATTTCTTAGGTTTTCTCATTTTTATATGTTGAACAAGCCTTATGGGGTATGCTTGATAGCAGGGACTATTTTTTGTACTTTTTTTAAATACTACAAAGATATTTCCTTCAATTAAAGTTTTAATTCAATTTTAATTTAAATCATGTCTTTTTACGCAATCTTGGGACAATACTTTTTAACATTATCAGTCAATATTTTACGGTATTGCTCTCAAAAACATTTAGTATAGGGTTATGAAATGAGCAAAGCTGAAGCCATACACACAGCAATCTTGGCCCGGATTCAATATTTTTCTAGAATTCGCCCTAGAACTCAGAAAAAACAATGCAACCTTATTTTTTTTACTTTTATCCTTTGAATATCATTAGAATGTTGAAATTAAAACGCAATTTCCTGTTTTTTGGATGAACCGATTTTTCATAATATGGATTCTGATTCTCGTGTATCCCTTCGGGGATTTGATGTATCCCGTCCGGGATTTTTATTTTCAAGCCCAAAAATTAATTCAAAGGAAATTGTAATGAAGCAAAAACTGTTGTATTCCCAAAGACATTATTAAGACTGACCCATTTCAATGGAGAAATTCATCAAATGACCATTTTTAGTAGAGTGAGGGCAAAAAATTATCATGAATCCGATTTTTTCATATAATTTTCATCTCAGTTAAAATGGATATAAAATTAAAATAAAAAGTATACCTCGAAATCATTCCAATAAGTCTGTTCAATAGAATCTTTTTGAATTTCAGGTCTTGGGAAATCTTTCACCAATAATCTTTTAAAGCTTGTAGCCATTTTGCTTTTTATTCAGTTTTATTATTATTATTTCCTGTATGTAAAGGAGAGAAAGTTGAAAAGCCATCAATTGCCTGACCAACCAAAGTAACAAAATTTCAAAACAAATATTTCCACTCGCAGCTCGATCTACTCTACCATTTTAGAATCTCATATTTGCAAGTATTTTTAGTAAGTTACTTGCTGACAGAATTGCCGGTTAAATTAAACAGCACAGATGGATAATATAAAACCATGCAAGATCATAAATTTGTTGTAAAGTGATTATATAGTAAGTAAAAATAATCCAGATATTAACAATCCCATGTTTCGACAGAACGGTAACAGCCAGACGATGTAAATCGAACGAATCGAATGCCTAATCAATTGAACGCAATTGAACACAATCAAATAATTGCGATTCGATTGTCGAATGCAATCGAATCGCATTAGACCTTTTCGCCTTTCCGTCCGCCATATTGAATTGTATGCACAAATTATGGCGGCCGAATTGCCGTGGTGAAATTCCCTTTGAAAGTATGCAAAACATATGCAAAAAGAAAGTATTAATATAAAACTTACATGCATAATTGGCATTATATTAGAGTGTAATCTTGTAGAAGAAAGATTAAATTTGCTTCTCTTGAAAACTAAAAACAATTATACTGCATTCACTCATCTCTTAGAACAAGCACTTCAAAAGACCATAACATTAGATATAAACTCAAACTGAAAAATCACCCGCAAAGTTAGGAAATAATCCTTATTCGGCTGACGGTAAATTATTCTGCTGGGAATAGAGCCTCCAAATGATCAAATCAAAACATTGATGATGTGTGACATCATAATTACTGCTTTCAGTTTGCGTGTTTTGAAAGTTTGATGTGCGTAATCCGTCTTTGTGGAGTTTTTTAATGGCATGAAAAAAACAAATTATACTATGTCTTTAAGAACAAATTTCTAAAAGGCTTTTGTTATTCTGTAAATATTTCTTTTTGGATTAAAAAATTCCATCTTTTATTGTTCTAATGATTATAATATTTATTTATAAGATGCTTTGTTGTCTTTTTAATCTTTGTGTAAACTTGCATATGTTTTGCATACTTTCCAACTAAATCCAACCAGGCGAACCCAAAAAGAAATTTTGTTTCCGGTCCACCGGCCGGGTGAAAATTTATTTCGTCGTCACCCGGCCGCATTTTTTTCGTACATCATCGTTAGGGTTAGGGTTAGTTTGTTTGTTTGAAAAACTTTTGTGAATCAGTTTTTGAGGCGTGTGATTTATCGCATGTGATATTTTATATTCTACTGTAAAATGCACGCCTAGAAATCACTTGGAATGAAGGTTTTATCCTGATCATTGTTATAGAAATGAAATTTTATTCATCTCAAACTAAACCCTGCATTGTTTTTGTTAATTCTTGCTTGCAACTCAACTTTTAAGAATGTTTTTTTTAATATACAACTTGGTTTTTATAAAAGAATCGTGCTGATTTGTGAGTAAAATAAATAGAAACATTCACAAAGTGGGGACTTTTCAGTAAGTAAACAGCTTTGTTTTTTATAAAGGAATCATGCTGACTTGTGAGTAAAATAAAAGAAACATTCATAAAGTGAGGATTTAAAAAATTGGGGAAATGTTTCTCTCACTCTACTTTTTTCTCAAAAAGATCCCTTCGTAATCACTGTTTGGAGTCTTTGGCAATTGAAGCAGATTGAAGATAAATATTCAAAATGAAAGAGAGTGTCCAGTTCTTAGAGATATTGTAACACAATTGAAAATATAAACGATGAAAATTAAGTATTTGAATAATTGCACGCCTAGACCACTATAAATCAAAATCTAGGCGTGTGAATTTTTCTTATGCCGAAGCCTGTAGCGATGTCAAGTTACTACAGATTTAAGGTAAAGAAGACCATCATTTTAACTTCTACGAGTGCTTTAAAAAATCGAGTTTTGGGATCAAAATTTAGTAAAAAAAATTATTTTGCGGCTGGCCGGGTGCAGGCCGGGTGAGTGTTTTTTTCGTCACCCGGTGGACCAGAAACAAAAAAAATTTTCCGGTTCGACCCACGGCATTTTCGTTCCTGTATTTTTGCACACAATTCAAGATGGCGGATGGAAAGGCAAAAAGGTCTATCGAATTTTACCCAGGATTTGCCGTTCGATTGCTTCGATTACGTCTGATTGTATTCGATTATGTTCGAGTACGTTCGATTAATTTGATTTTATTCGCTTTCGTGCAATACTTAATAAGCGCTCGGCCGCCCACCTGCGCCCACGTTAAAAGCTCTAACAGAGTGATCCAATTTAATTTAATTGCAATCAAACTCATTGAACATAATAGTAATCGAACCAATGGAACAAAGTCAACTATTAATCAAACCAATCTAACCTTACTCGAACGTAATCGAACACAATCGAATATTACCCAGGAATCGGCCGTTCGATTGAGATTGATTACATTCGACAATCGAATCGCAATTATTCGATCACATTTGATTACGTTCGATTGGTTCGATTGCGATTTTTGTTCGAAGTTGTTCGACTGACACCGTCTGGCAACATCCAAAAGAAAATGTCAGGATAAAAAGCAAGCTTTGATTTAATTCGCTTTCTTTAAGTAAGAATAAAAGAAAGGCTACTTATTCTAAAAAACTTTGATGGATATTTTTGCGAAGTGAATTTATGAGCGAAGCAGTTTTGCTACATTGTGTGCACGTACCTTTAACTTCTATCCCAAGCGAAAATTTGCTATAAAATTTGCTATATAAATCACATCTTCAAACCAATGATTTTATCAAAATGACCTTGAATCATTTGGCTTGAAGCCACGAAAACTTTCTCGGTTTGGTAGCTAGGACTGCGAAAAATGCCGTTTTAAAATGGTGTACCCTAGCACACAAGTGTTTCAACTGGTATTCCAACGAAGTCATATTTTGGTTTGTACAGAAATTTTGCCCGCTCAAATCATCACAACAAAATGGTCAATCTCACCAAAGCAAAACATTACGGCCACGGCATTTCCCTGGATAAAAAGTCTGGTCACGTGACCATCCATGATTTTAGAACGCTTCATTTCCCTGGATTAAAGTTGTGTCTACACTAACACGCGGGAAAGGATTAGAAAAAGAGAGAAAAAACTGGGGGTCAAATTAGATTTTTCTCCCTTCTTGCGGCAAACATAAAAGACTTTAAGAAGCCATTTATTTAAGAAAGGGGTGTTATATCATAAATAAATTATGTAATTAAGTGATATTTTAAGTAACAAGTTCACTAACAATTTTATTTTGAAGTTTGTTTTAAAAAACAAAACCCCCGTGCTACATGATAATCTCATTTTCTTAACTTATGGACCCATTTGGAAGTCTTTGTAATACAGATCATTTGGCAGTGTAGTTGCAGCCTATACAAGAATTGGAATCTAAAGTCTGAAGTCGTAACTCCTTGCCAGTGACCCCGCAGAGAAATTTTTAGTTGGCAGACACTGACTTTAGGTTGGTTTGGAAATCGTTTTTTTTGAAATGTAATCTTCACTTTAGATGAATACTTTTATTTATTTGGATTCATGAAAGGTTCAAGGTTTGTTTACTTTTTATTTCAAATTATTTCATTGGTTTATTGAGCTGCAATAGCTGATTGAAAAACAAAGATTTTTGATAGTTATCAGGGTGGGCTTGGCCGCCATTTTGAATTTCGATTTTTTTTCTCCTGTACTCGGCAATTTAGAGGTTGTTCGTAATACGCGATTTGGTTTACGCGTAACACTTGTGAGCACTGGTGAGCAGTGAACAGCAACAAAATTACCGGAAGCCGCCTAACTGACTAAGCAGTCAGTTAGTCACACTAGGAAATCTAGCTTTCAGAAAAACAACATCAGTCATCTACAGGTTACATTTCAACAACAAGGATGAGAGTTACCTGAATCAAGTTTGCAAGACAATAATAATCAAAACTAAAAGTTGGAAACAAAATAAAACGTGCAGCAGCCAAAATCAACCAACTAAAATTTGTCATTCAATTCCCGAGACAGCGCTTTGATTTTTAAGGCCTTGTTTATACGCTAAAGTAAAACAATTACGCACATGTAAATGGGTCATTGTTTGAGGTCCGGCAAAATTTCCGAGACATAGCCTATCCGGCAGTGTGCGGATCTAGGTGGATTCCGCCTCCCCCGTAGATCTTTTTCTTGGGAAGTTGATCTTCAAATTAGTTTTCGAGGTTGGCTTGGCTCAAATTTTTTTATCTATGGCACAAATTTTAGGCAATTTCTCTAAGTTTTTGAAAATCAGTCAGGCACATCCTGGCAAATGAACGGGGTATTTTTCACTTGCGACCATTGGCAAATGAACGGGGTCGAAAACGAAAGTGACGTAATAGCGCCGAATACCCAGTTTAATTGAACCGGGTTGGAAATATTTTGCTTCATTTCAAAAAACTGCATAGATGAAATTTTTTTTCCATGGGTCAATTTTGTCTTCGAAGATTGAAGAAACTTTTAATGAAAAAATAAAGTTCCCAGTTTTCTTCCTTTTTTCCCTTTTTCAGTTTGAAGTTCATTTTTATTCATTTTCACGCTTTTAGCCTGAGACGTCGTCCTATCTCATTTACTTACACTGGGTGACGAATACCCCATGCAAATGCTCACCCCGTTCATTTGCCAGGATGTGCCTTATTTTTTCATGAATCCCTTTAGAAGTTTTGCGGCGCATTTATTGCTTGAGAGTCAAGTAAACGATATAGCGCTTTCGCAGCATTAAGGGGCCGTCGACATTCGACTTTCGAATTTTTTAACGGCATTTGGCCGTTAAGGGGGGGGAGGGGGTCGACCATGTGCCGTTAAGGGAAGGTCGAAAATCTCTTTAGGGGTCAACCCACCACATATCAATTCTTTTCACCAGAAAATATCGATTTTTGAGACGTTTATTCCATACAAATGTTACTTTTCATATTTCTTTTCCTCCTTTTATCAACTAAGATCTGCTAAAGTCGCATACCTAAAGTATTCACTTCGCTATTTTTTAGAATAATTTTAACCAAAACAAACGACCCGATGTTTACCGAAGGATCGTCTAATCTCGACATACGTCTTGCAATCTCGACACCGGATCTGTAAAATAATCAAAACAAACCTTGAATGAAATTCTTGGTATCATTCTTATCGAACAAGTTCATCCATCAAACTAGAAGTTCAGTAAACATTGCAATCCTTTCAATTAAAAACACAGCCAAATTATAAGCAGTTTTACACAACACACGAAACGCATGCAAACTTCTTCGTAACTTTCTCGTGTCCATCATTAAAATTTTACAACTTTATTACGCTTCAAGTCACGTGATAAAAATAATTCGCGTGCTTAGTCGACCTGGTTTCCATTTCCTTATTATTTATTGCAAGCACACCCTCTTAGCGCTAGGAGCCCGAGTTAAACTTCTGGGCGCCGCACCTAGCACATCCGGTCCCTTTTCAAATTCATAAGGAAACCGGGTTCTTTTAATTATTTTCGGTTCACGGTAAAAAGGTCTACTAAAAAATTCCTCGCGTGCAAAATGTTGTTGTGATTTGGGCATCTTCGTTGAAAGCATGCTAATTAGTTTTTTTAGTGATAACTACATCGTTAAAGTGTTCTTTTCAAATATAAGTAATAACAGTTCACATTTCTCATATTATATTAACAATCTGTGACGTGGATAGAGAGAGAGAACAATTTAGTGATTGATTGATAACTTTGGTATGTATTTGTTTATGTTTGATTTTTTATTTCGAAGACCAGCCTACAGCTATGTCGAGATTGCAAGACGTATGTCGATATTAAACGACTCTACGGTATGTCTCGTGTTCCTTTTGTTTAGAGGTCCGCGCGGCCCTTGAATTTCGCAGACGGTCGGTCTTTTTTCTTTGAAATGCCGCTATTCTTTTGAGTATGATTACGGAGATAATTAATTCGCCCAACTTTCGGAAAAAAGTTTAGAAATTATCTCCGTTATTTTTAAAATGTAAACTGAGCGAAGCCGTAGCGATATTAAAGATGGCTGACGAAACAACGATGAAAGTGAAGGAGAAAATTTAGAGTTTCATCGATTTTTGACAATTTTTTAACTTTATAGAATTTGATGGCCGTTAACGTAGAGGGGGGGAGGGGGTCAGAACCATAACGGACAAATGCCGTTAAAAAATTCGAAAGTCGAATGTCGACGGCCCCTAATCTTTTATACGCATTTTGGTGGGAAGCTAGTGTGGCTATAACTGACAGTGGTCCTTTGGTTTTAAATGTTTATTTTGCTGTTAAATGGAAAGAAATTAGTTTGACAGACGGTGACAAAAAGGATCTTCATCATCCTTTGACTTTTAACAGCAAGTATCAAGTATCAAATAAAAGGTCAATCAATATAGCTTTATAGACCTTTTTTCAAAGAGGACGCCCTGTTGAATAATTATGTAGTCCAGCTATAAAAACAATAATAGAGCCATGCATAATTACTGTATGATGCATATTGTAATAATTATGCATGGTTTTATCATTGTTTTTCTGCTGGACTACATAATTGACCGCCGGAGGCGGTTTCTTTCATAGTGGTACGCTAATCTCGTTTTGCCTTGGCTCATTACTTTGTCTACCATTTACTTTCGGTTTTTTTAACTAGATTACCCAGGTGTTTCTCTTTTTTTTCCCTGAATGTCTTTTATTCGTAATTGAATAATCGAGACGTGAAAAATGACTATATTGTAATCTGTTTTCAATGAATAATCTAAAATGTACTGGAGATGACATGTAGGCGTTAACAATGTGCGCTCTTTCGCGAGCGTGCGTGATGCGTGAAGGAAGGCGGTCGTTTCAGTGTGGTTTAGATCCACACTGTGACCTAGTTATTCAACAGGGTGGCCTCTTTGAAAAAAGGTCTATTAGAGCTGGAGGGATTTTTAGAGTGTCTCTTATTTTGCTAGCAACTTGCGAATTGAGGTGGAGTCTGGATCGCTTCGCAGCCCTTATACAATACGGCTAGTTCAAAATAAAACCAAAAACAAATACCTGATGAGAAATTTTGCGAGATTTCCTGAGAAAAAAAGTTTAGGACCACGCTTGTTTCTCACCATTGCTGCTACCATCTTGAAATTCGAATGTTTTGAAAGAATGATCTTAATTGTCATGGCGATCGCTCAACTCGATCATTGAGACAATCCTTTAAAAAAATCTCCTTTTGTGATACTAAGTAGAGATATTTACTTAGGTAAGAACATGTTAAACAAGTTTGTTTTTTTGCTCTAATGACGCAAGCCAAACTTTTCAGGGGGTTCTTTTACTAACTACTTTTTGGATTTAAAAGTTACCTAAGAAAATATATTCTAAACCTTTAAGATAATTCAGTTTAAAATACTATTTGATATGATCGAAATACAATATTCGAAAATTAATATAGATTATGAATTTAAAACATACATCGAAACAAGCATTGTATACCCCCTGAATAACTTTATGTAAATATTTTTCTCATATATATAAATCATCTCCATTCATTTCTAAAGTTGCCAGTGAAAAAAGTTGAAACGATAAGCAGTTCGTTGTACTTAGTCGAACTAGGAAAAATCACTACTAGAACTCAGTAGTTCTTACAAAAAAATGTCACCAGCTCGTACAGATTTGATCGTAGATGGGGAGTTTTACCAAAGGACGAAATTCCTGGCAAATTATGTGCTGAAGAAACATCATAATCATACGCAAAGAACTGATAGAATCGGGGATAAACTTTATGAACTATGTCTTGATATTAAATATAAGCATGATATGTTTTTTGAAAATGTAGGACGTGAACTTGGGTTAAATCAAGAGAATTTTGATGAACTTTCTAAAGCTGTTATGGCAGAAGTACTAAATGGAAATTGTAACTTTGGTCGTATTGTATCAATCTATGCATTCAGCTTAGCGCTTTCAGATTATTGTATCAAAAATAACTTAGGAGATAAAACAGAAAGTATTACAACAAATGTAGCATTATCCATACAAGAACACATTGAATGGTTTAATAACCATGGTCAATGGGTAAGCATTTTCACAAATTCCTTTTTTTTTTTAGTTCCCAGTCTAGTGTGTTCAATTCTCGTCACAACAGGTCACACTGATATTGACTATTTTGAGAGTTCCAGAAAGACTTTTTGTTATGTAAGATTAAACACCAACTTAGTTTTCGAACTATTTTCTAATTTACAAATTATTTTTTATTTTTTAGGACGGTTTTTTAGACCACTTCACACCACAAACTGTAGAAGACAAAGTTTGGCGTGGAATGATGATCACGACCTTTGGACTAGGAGCTGTTGCAGGGCTTATATATGCTCATTCATAATATATGCTCATTCATAGGCTGATTACAGTAAATTGACGACAAGGAGAAGTTCAGTTCCTGTGACCATCATTGTCTTGGGAATTCATTCTACATTACATTCATAGTATCACACTTGAATCAGGCTTGGAAGTTCTATGCCACTAAAGATGATACATTTCTGTTGACCATAATGAAGTGTTATGACAAAGGAAGCCTTGAGCGACCCGAATAAATTTCCTTTGCATTGAAAATCCTTTTTGGATGATTTTGTTAATTTTCAGAGATATCACTACATTCAAGGGAGTAAAAAAACAAACTGAAATAATAGAAAACTTCTGACGTAAAAATATGTAAATACATTTGAACGGGGAGCTGGCTCCACGTTCTCATTTTCAGAACAATGAATATCAATAATTTTTTAACAAAATTTCTAGGCTAAGAATTTTCGAATTTTATATAGTTTAGAGATATATAACATGTTCCCAGGAAATTACTTGATGGATCTTTAGATGAGCTAATTTTTAATCAAAACATGTTATGATTAGGTTCAATGGACGTAAAACAAGATTCCTTTATTATCATGTTTACATTTTTATGATTGTGTTTTTAAACATTTTTTTGTTAATAAAAGAGAAAAATTATCCCTGTTTTTATCCAATCATCATAAAAAGAAAAGTTTGTGTCATTCATTTTTGTGATGAAAAAATTAGTGTGAAATGATTTTGAAAGAAATTTGATCCCTTAGAAACCTTTGATCCACATATTGTCATAATGTATACTTTGTAATCAAATCTAGCAGTCCTCTTGTTTACGTATTTCAAGCCAAATCTTGTTTACGACTTGCCTCGTTCTCATCTCTCATGTGGTTGTTGAATAATATATTATTAGAAATTCTTTCCTAATTGCTAAGTAAAGTCATTAGCATCTTTCTAATTGCGTTCAAATTGTCATTATTCTTTATTTTAATCACCTACTCGAATTTCTGGTCGAACAGGTTTTCCTTGTGACGTCACTTCTTCAAAAATTTTGATTAGGTAGATAGATTTTTATGACGTATCTCTTTCTGCTGTACCAATATTTATTTTCTGAAATCTTTGCGCAAAATCAATAATTGGTTAAGATTTTTGAAAAAAGAGATTTCAAGGGAAAAGTAGATTTTCTTAAGTTTTCTGAAAAAGTGGAGAGGTTTCTTCTGTCGGTATGGGGTCTATTGCAAAAGGTGTTTATCCTGAAGCTATCAAAAAATCTCATTGAATATTGCGATGTTTATGTGAATAAAATAACTGAATAAGCCACATGTGGAGAAAAAATAGATATTCAAATACACGTTTATTTCTATAAGAAAATCCAAAATTTTTTAAGCCTTCGGATATTTTTAACTTCTTATTTTCACCCTTTTGTGAGTGTTTTTGCCCATTTTCCTCAGACATTGATTGGAAGTTTTAGAGTCCGCAAAGCCTTAAAATGTTCTTAACTTGTTCTTTACATTTTGGCCATCGAAGCCTTATGTTCCTATATAGTTTGTTCTTATAAAAAATCGTGTATTCAAATAAATAAAACAGCGTAGTTTGAATAGTTTTTAAAATATTGATGTGACATTGAGATTTAAAACAATTTCATTTCGCAATAACCTGACTTTGATTTTCAAATTTAATTGCTTACTCAGCTTTTTCTGCAATTTTTCTGATGCAAAAAAATAAAGGTATATCTGCTGAATCAGCTTAAAAATTTTCAAGAGGTGCAAATGTTTTTCATTTTTTGCTACTTTAATCGTAGAAATTTTAGCGAGACTAATTTTAGCGTTTTAGCGAGTTTTCCCTGTTTTCGCTAA
This sequence comes from Clytia hemisphaerica, assembly GCF_902728285.1. NCBI lineage: Eukaryota > Metazoa > Cnidaria > Hydrozoa > Leptothecata > Clytiidae > Clytia > Clytia hemisphaerica. The sequence goes on along the minus strand of NW_027103833.1, from coordinate 758,028 downwards.
AATAAATCTCGCTAAAACACGTCGAATCGCTAGATCGCTAAAATTTATCCACGCGAAATTTCTGGTTATATTGCCTTGATACATTTTTATCAATAAAAAGGGTTTCAGTGCAAAAAAATGCTAGAAAACGAATTCAATCAATAATAATGTAATACGTGTATTCGCTAAAATTTATCAACGCGAAATTTTTGGAAATCGTGATTCGCTAAAATAAATCTAAAAAAAATCAAGATTTTCCTGGCTCGCTAATATACGCTAAAATTAGTCTCGCTAAAATTTCTACGATTAATGTAGATTAACTTTGCTGACACACATTTCGAATATTTGGCAATCTCTGCATTTTTAAATATTTTAAATGCAACGATAACTAAAATTTAGATTTAACCCATGTCTCAGTGACCCGCTTTATTCGGTATGGCTACCCATTGCAGATGAAATGGAGCGAGGGGTAAATCACTCGAAAAATTATCGTACACCTCTACAAAAAGTCAAAAAAAAAAGTCAAAAAAGTCAAAAAAAAGTCAAAAAGTCAAAGAAAAAGTCAAAAAGTCAAAAATAAAGTCAAAAAGTCAAAGAAAAAGTCAAAAATTCTTAGAAAAAAGTCAAAAAGTCAAATAAAAGTCAAAAAAAAGTCTTGAAAAAGTCAAAAAGTTTATTGAATGGGCGGATGGGTGGAGCAAAATTTATGGGCGGTTGGCGTTTTTGGACAAATTTGGGCGGGAAATGTTGGGCGCCTAAAGGCGGTGGGCGTTTTTGTTGGAAAAAGTCAAAATGAAAGTTTGAAAAAAGTCAAAAAGTCAAATAAAAGTCAAAAAAAAGTCAAAAAGTCAAATGAAAATTCAATAAGTCAAAAAGTATCGTACACCTTTTTTCAAGTGATTTACCCCTCGAAATGGAGTTTTTATAAGATACTTTTATAATTGGTCATTCGAAGTAATAAAAATGACGCGTTTTTTAGAAAAAGTTACAAATTGTTTCATTACTACTCAATGGGGATAGGAATACTATTATTCATTGTATAAAGTCAAAAAATCTAGTGGAGATGGTTCTGGAGTGAATAATATTTCACATGGGATTAAGAAAAGTCAATCTCACAGTAAAAAGTTGGGCTGAAATTATAGGGTAATTTATAATAACGGTGACGAAATTTTGGACAATCTTCTAGTGTGGCGGGGGTCCTGGTGGATTGCATGACACAGACTTTTCCCTAAAATTTTCCGATTTTCTGAAAAATTGGGTTATTCTATCGAGGGACAAATCACTCGAAAAATGGTGTACGAGATTTATGATTTATTTTTGATTTATTTTTGATTTATTTTTGATTTATGATTTATTTTTGATTTATTTTTTATTTATGATTTATTCCTGATTTATTTTTGATTTATGATTTATTTCTGATTTATTTTTGATTTATGATTTATTTCTGATTTATTTTTGATTTATGATTTATTTTTGATTTATTTTTGATTTGCCCATCGATTCTATTGCGTGAAACTCGAGGAAAATTTGCGTGAATGCGTGAATTGAGGGTTCGCTGGGGAGGCCTCATTCAGTGGGGATGTTATCGGGATACCGTATTCAATATTTGCACCAATGAAGTCGTCAAAACTGCATTCTTAAAATCAATATCACAGTTAGGGTACCTATACTACTTGTGTATACAGATGATAATGAATCCTTAATTTGTTTTATTTACATCTTCAAAACAATAAAAATTGACAGGACCACACTCTTTGCCAATTTCATCACCTTCTTATCTTTCACGTTTTCAGTGTGTTGATTCAATAAATCCGTCCATTTTGCTGAGACGTGCATCAAAGTTGAAAAACTTCCAAAATATTTCACAACAGACAACAAACTTTCTATACACGTTTTTTTTTATCAGAACACCTAAAATTTGGCTGAGCCTGGATGTGCTTATTTTTTTTAGCAATTTTCAGCCTAAAATGTTCTTAAATGCGTTCTTGATTTTTCAGACTACTCTAAATCGACAATATGATACAAAATAAGGAGCACTTAAATTTGGCAAAATTTGGACAATATTTGACTCTCGATTTTTGAAGATCCACCCCTAAATTCGGTTAAAACTGCTTAAAAAGAGAAAAAAATTGTAGTTTCTTGTCATGTTTTTCCAAACTGAGGCTGCGCATGTTCTTAAGATGTTCTTAATTTTTCGACGAATTTCAGCCTATATGTTCTTATAAACTAGGTTCTAATAAAAAAAAAACGTGTAGTCAATATTTTAGACCTTTAAAGATGCCAAAATGTGTTTGTGCAAGACTTTACAAAACACGTTTTTTTATAAGAACATCCAAAATTTTTGAAGCCTTCGGATGTTCCTAACTTTTTGAGTTTTAAGCCTAAAAATATTCTAACATGTTCTTAATTTCACCATTTTGTGAGTATTTTGGTCCATTTTTGTAAGATATTGGGTGTTTTAGAGTCAGCAAAGCCTTAGAATGTTCTTAACTTGTTCTTAAGATTTTGGTCATCGAAGCCTTAAAGTTTGTTCGTATGAAAAACGTGAATATTAGAATATGATTTGTTGGATTTTCCAAGGAATGTAAAATCGAATTTTTTTCTTCTGTTGCCAAATGGGAATGGATGAAAAAATATTTGATTTTCATCTAAAAATTTTATTGAGTTTTCGTAACCTTTTTTACGTAATACAGGTTATGGTCACTTATTTAAAGATAACATATTGATTCCTTCCTTTTGAATTTTGGCCTGGGTATTAAAATGTCCCGTTTTTTGACATACCATAATAATATATCGCGATCATGCTGTGTATTCAAATTTTGACACTCTGCTGAAAAATAAGCCCGAATATAGTTCCTGACTTCGAGTGTATCCTTTTGATTGACGCTCTCTTATTATTAAATGTTCTACTATTCGATATGCTCCATTATTCGATATTATTGAAAGTCAACATCGACAAAGACAATCTCATAAGCGATGCTCTACTATTCGATACAGTGATCCTCATTCAATGATGAAGTACCAATATTCCCCCTTAGAAATCAAATTAGAGAGCGTCGACTGTAGTCACAAATGGTTTTACTTTCCTTAAAAAGTTAGAAGCACGCCAAGGAATTTCTAAAAATGAAAACACTTGAAGCATTACGTAAAGTGTTCCTCTTTTGATGAAATAAGACAATTTCCCTCTCACATATACCTACAAAACAGATAACAGTTTCGGCATCATATGTTTTGTTTGGTAAATTGTCAATTTTTTTGTCGCCACTACTTTCGAGAATTCTTTTCTTGATGGGATAAGCCCATACGGGAAAAAAGTGAGAACCGATATGTATTTTTTGACGATCATACAGTCAATAAGGATCATATTCTTGATATTAACTTGTTTTGTATATCTTCCCATTAGTGAACATGAACTTGAACCCTTAGATTGCTCTCTTATGATTCTAATAGCACTCGCAAAAATATTTGCACTTTTATCACAGAGCAGCGAGAGAAATGAACGTTACTGGCCCTCGACTTGAACGACTCGGGAGGACAGTGTATCCTCTTAGTTCATTTGCCAAGTGAATCACAGTACCGAGTGGAAATCGAACATCAACCTCATGCACAAAAGTCAAGACTGATAACCACTACACTAATGCGACACATATTCCCATTAGCGAACACAAACTCAAATCCAGTCCCTTAGTTCACTTTTTTCTGATTTTTTATGAGCCCTCACAAAAGGTATTTGTATTTGTATCACATCCAACAGTAAAATAATCGGCAAGAGGTGCAAGTAGTTTGAAGCCAATACACCCGAGGGAAGTATGGGTCCAGGGTCTCGATTATCACAAATTCTACAAAATGTGTTGAAAGTGTTGTTTTTTTTCGACTGTCCGAGTAAGATATCGCAAAGCGAACTATCACCTAATATCATTTTCCAAAAAAGGCTATGCATCGTATTAAAGATTTTGCCAATCCCCAAGAGCAGTCACCGGCTAGGAAGTATGAAATATCTGTTCTTGAGGTCCCTTTCAGTGGCGTTGTGGGAAAATTTTTCTGGAGGGGCCAAAGTCAATTTTTTTAAAATGGCGCCCCCTTCAATTTTCCAAAGTGGTGCCCCCACCCACCAGTTTCTAAATCTTTACTAATTCATTTGCCTAGACATAATGAGGAAGGAAATATTTAGTGGAAAAGAGTAGATATATCTTTGATGAATGGAAAAGCAGGCCCCACCATGGTTGGGGCCGACTAGAAAAAATTTAAAAATCGACTGTCAAGACACCCTAAATCACTAAATAAAAATAGACAAATTTGACACTTGCTAGAGTGAAAAGAGACTTAAAGAAACAATGTGTAATGCGAGCGAAGCGAGCGAAAATTTGATGTTCTAGGATTTCAATATTGTTATCAGCAAATTGGTCTTGGGGCGCAGTTAGATTTTCATTTAATAATGCTATATTGTACACAAAAAAACTTATAAATTAGCTAGATTGCAAAGAAGTTACCAATTAAACTGTATTGCGAGCGAAGTGAGTATTTTAAAATTATCTCAGTAAAGTTGGTCCCGGGCGCAACTTAAGGCGCATAAAGTATGATTTTTAAGATTGGGGCGTTTAAAAAAATTTCTTTTGGCGCCCCTTGCTCTTCGGCGCCCCTTCAAAAAAGCTCCGCTGGGGGGGGCCATGGCCCCCCCGGCCCCCCCTGCCACAACGCCACTGGTCCCTTTCTCCTGGAAAAAACGACCTGTTCTGTATCCTGGGCTCTCCTCGATTATATCATCTGTTCTGGGAAAAAATGGGACTCCTGTAAAATGTATATCTGTTCTCTAGAAATATTATGCTACTGTAAAAATATAAAAGCTATTCTCCAAGAAAATTAATTGAAACATTTTAAGAAAATTATGAAGCTCCCTGGAAAAACAATCTGGCATCTTGTTGTGTTTTTCACAATTTAGCTGCTGGATTTGTTGCGAACAGATTGCTGTCAGCTGGAAAATTATATGTGTTTTTCCTTAAAATGTGCTTCTGGATTTCTTTAAGGCGACTCCTGGATTTTATTTGGGGTGTTTTGAGGAAAGTCTCTCCTAGATTTATCCATAAAATTTATTCTCCTGGAAGAAAAGAACGTTCCTACGCATCACTCACCGATGGGAAATTGAAAAACTTTCGCTCAAAAAGGATCAATTTCCCGGATGATGCAATCTCGTTTTTGAGCCAGGACTTATTGGTATAGTAATGCAACAAAATCTTAAGCTGATGGCTGTGGTGCCAAAATATTTGTTGAAAGCAAAGAGATAACCTGCGAACAGTATCTCATTTGCTCACAAAAGGAATATGTTTTGTTTTTTCCAGTTTCTGAAACCAAATGTGATGACCGTGCGTGTCTAGTCCTAGGACTCTAGAAATCATGGTTGAAATATATTGAGATTTTAGTGTATTCTAACTTTTTTCAGAATTAAAAGTTAGGGCGAGAATTGCTATTTAAGCACTTCCACTCTCTTTCATTGAATATTTCGATTTTGGAGGGGTTCAATGGCTTTTAGGCTATATTGCAAGGCTTATTGGAGCAAATTTGAGCTTTTAAATCCTGAGATCCTAAAGTCAATAAGTCTCATGTTATAAAACTCAGAGTTAAAACTCTACTTTCCAACTATAGTTTAACGCGCTTAAAATTTCGCAGGGAGATCCCCTTTTGGCATCTCAAATATGTTGCCCATGATTGTAGAAATCACATGAATATGCTAACTTTGATCTATCTACAATTTCAAATGTCTTATCTTGGGTTTTCAAAAACTTGATCTTTTCTGGATGTTTTTAGCATTTTAAAAAGTCTCCCAAGATTTATTATTCGTGAGCTACAATGTTTAAAACTTTACTGGGAGTACCACAGTGAATGTATTAACGCGAAGATAGATAAGGATTCTATTTAGTGCGCTTCGCATTGAGCTTCACATCACAGAATACGAAGATAAGAATGGCAAGCATCCAGGATCATGGATATGGGATGGGCGGTGCCAATCCGAATGACAAGAAGCGCTAAAAAGATTCATTCTTTTATTAGTAATTGATATGGTCAAGACATGCGCGACAAAATCCTTATTGTCCGTCACCACAGTTAAATTTCAGAGAAAGTTAAATTGTGATGTTCACGGTCAAACCTGTCCAAGACCATTTTTAAATTTGGTAATAGCCTTATTTAGTACTATTATCCACAACATAACGCTCATCGAGAGAACTTTTTAATTTTCACATTACGTACATATTAAGTCAATTTTCTCAAGTTGTTATCGACTTTGCTCACTCAAAAAAGTGCCTTTAAGAAAAATCATATGATATGAGTGACGTCACAAAATGGCGCCTCTGTTAGACTAAAGAATGTTTTTATCAGAAATATAATCCCTCTCTATTTGTTCTTTCTGTTATGTTTTGATGAAATATAAGAATGACATCATAACTTCGATAACTGTTTAGGGCTTTATCATCTTAAAAAGCTTAGTGACGATTTTAATTAGAACTGGAGAGGAAAATTATGAAAGTACAATGTTGATTTTTGTCAATACCGGTCTCAACTAGTATGTAACATTCATACACATCCAGTGATGTAATTTGACAGCTATCATCAATTTTCATGGATTTCGTTCTGAAAAATCCTGAACCTGACTTTTCCTCGGACTTTTCGTTGCTTTGAAACACCAGGTCTGTGAGAAGGGGGTGTACTATCCAAGTAATAAAACAGGGGTGTAACTTCTAATACTTTTTGATTTACTTATGAAGTATTACACATTTTTTTTTATAAGAAAAAACTATATAAGAACATAAGGCTTCGAGGCCCAAAAATTTAAGAACATTCTAAGAACATTCTAAGGCTTTGGAGACTTAAAAACATGCATTTTTCTTAAGAAATTACATCAAAATGCTCAAAAAATGCTGAAAATAAGAACATTTTAAGAATATTTTTAGGCTTCAAATCCAAAAAACTAAGAACATCTGAAGGCTTCGAAAAACTTTGACGTTCTTATAAAAAAAAAAAATGTGTAGTTTTAAAAACGTACGGGTTTGGGTACTTGCTTGAGAATTAGTTTAGCAGCTTTTGGAAATTCTCTCGGATTGAATCAAGTGTATATCAGGCAAACATTTATATTTCTGATGCAACCTGAAAGACTGAAAGAAAGTGTTATTGCGACATTTATTTGATGCAAAATTAAGAAGAATCAGCATATTTGAATCAAGAAAATGTCTACGACTGCAATTAAAGCTTAACGAGTTTTGAGCAAGAAATACTCATAGTATATGTTTTTGAAGTGATATGCATCAATTAGTCATCCTGCTTATTGAAAAACATATTTGCGTCTCAAAACTGAAAAACACAAGCTTTGAATGTCCAAAAGCATTTGGTCATGTGATAATTTTTCAAAAAGCTTACCCAACCCGAACCTAAACTAATACCTTTCGCTAGTACCATGCTAATAATATATATCACTGTGTTGAAAATACACAACACTTTATTCTGCATTGCTCTAGGTATATATTCCCATGAAAGACAATCACTGTTCAACAAGCTTCATACCTTAGGCATTGATTTTTTCCCACTTGATCCCTCTAAATTTTGTCGACTACTATTATATGGTGATGAAAGTCTAACTTAATTTCTGAACCAAGCAATTCATAAATATCACTCAATAGAAATGGTGCTGGTTAGATTAATAGATCACCTGATTCTATGAGTATTTGTATCGATCTTGTCGTTTTGATTCAAATCATATTAATATCCTTGGTATTTCAATAAAATGTCCAAAATTTCATTAATATCCTTGGTATTTCAATAAAATGTCCAAAATTTCTCTTAGTTTCGACTTTTTTCCTCGAATAACCTAGCAAAACATTCCATTTTTTCTAATTGGACAGCACCCGCCGGCAAATAAGCCTAGATCTTTATTCACTGTCATCAGCTCCCAATAGAATGCACCCAGCTGACACACAACGTTGTTTCAACGTTCAACTAACGTTATATGGACGCTGTGAACGTTAGATGAACATTGAAACAACGTTGTGTGCCAGCTGGGCAGAAGCAATTTTTTGAAAAAACCCAAAAAAGCTGTAAGCTACACTGGCTTTAGGATTCTCTGAGGTCACTGAGACAAATGAATGGCGGAGAAGATCGAGATCGAGATTCTGTTTTGGATTAAGCAAAAGTTGAAAAAACCAACGGTCACTTGGATTAATAAACTGGAATTCCGTAATTTTAGATCAATTAGATAATCTTCATCAAAACATATCTAACACATAAGCACCACAGAAGAGAGTTCTAACCGAAAACTTTCTTGACTTATAACGAAAAGATGTTCTCCCCCTCTCAGCCTCTAGAGTAAAAAACATTGCGTCATTGACGTATTTTGTCAACAAGCAAACAGAGAAAAGAAAAATGCACTTCTTAGTATTTGTCGTGTGTCTAAGCAAGTTGAAGTCATGAGACAGAGCACTCAAAGGTCATTGCGTTATCTTTGATTTTTGTTGTTTATTTTTGTCCTAACGGAAAATGACCTTATCAAAAATATGCAAAATAGTATTCCATACTGCTGCGCGTTTTTTTGATAAGAACATCCAAAATTTGTAAAAGCTTTCAGATGTTCGTAACTTTTTGACTTTTAAGTCTAAAAATGTTCTTCTTATTTTTTCCATTTTTGAGTATGTTTGTCCGTTTTCCTAAGAAATTCAGTGTTTTAGAGTCCGCAAAGCCTTAAAACAATGTTTTTAACTTGTTCTTAATATTTTACCAATCGAAGCATTATGTTCTTATGTAGTTTGTTGTTATGAAAAACGTTTAGCGCACATGAATCAGAACAGCCAACACCTAGTTAACTGCTTTAACCAAAAAATTGGCTGGTTTCTATAGCGTTCTAGTTTTGAAAGCCCCACAAACACGCACGCCTTACTCGTTTTTTTTTCGGACAGTTTTCGATCGAATCAATTGATTTTTAGGATGCAAGGGCGGGAATGATTGAAAATATTATTTTACAAGGGTTGAAGATTAGGATCGATGAGTATTTTCAAGTTAAATAATAAATTCATTTTAATTTCTCAACCCGATTCAATCTTGAGAAGCCGAAGCCTTCAGGGGAAGACTTTTTTAGAATTGTGTTTTACAGGTATACTTCTTGAAATGTTTGATTATTGTTTTGCGTAAAGCGACTTTTTCGTCGTTATTTTTCCTATCTTACGTGTTATTATATGATAAAATTAATAAAATCGGGAAAATATCTCATTGAAACATTCTTCTCGGATTTTTCTACATAATTGATATATTTCTTACTGATAATAGTATCCAATAAACTACTCCTCATAAAGCCAAATGAAGAACGCGCATACAAAACACATTCACATGAATCAAACTATTGAAAACCTTTAAAATGAATGTGACCGAAAGCATTCGATTAGGATTTTTCCAAAAGGATTCTACGTTTTTCATGTCCATGAGATAAACTCCCTGGAATTACACGATAATACCATTTTCATTTTTTGGAAATATTTTCCTCCGATGATCAATTTAGAAATGATGATATACTCTATTTGATGACCATCGTCACATCGTACAAGGTGGAATATAACGGATGGTTTTTTTTGGCATTGTGTTTTTTTTCGACCTTTGGAAATTCGGTTCTTTTTTCCCCTTTTTTCCTTTACCGAAAAACGCGAGGTTGTGTGCTCTCAAGCTTCGATTCTTTGAAAAGTTATAGTAAAAGTAAAAGTTAAACTAAACCTACTGGAATGCCTGGTCAAGGTACACGAATAAGACAAAAATACATTACAAGGGTCGTGCTTAACACATCCCCCTCTCACGGAAGCAGTTGGATCCTTTCTCAACAGAACAATTGGCTAAAAACAGTGGAAAATTATACACTCCATTTTTTTCCCCGCTGAAAAAATTAAAATAAACAAAGTCTCACTGCAAAATATTGTGCTATTTTTTCTATCTCAATGAATTCTCTTATTGGAAATTGGAATTCAAATCCCCAGCCATGAAAAATAAGGGAATATCAATCCCCATCGAGTTTCAATCCGTTATTTTCACCCCCAGCGGCTGAAAGCTACCACTGCCGGTCTGTGGGGAAAGGGGTGTCTTATCCAAGTTTTTGAATAAATATTGCTAAAATATTGAAGACGCTAATTTTCCTAAACAAAGAACAAATCTTGTTTGATTTTGAAACAATATATTCTTGTTATACCGAAAGTGTGTAAGCAAGCTCCGACTGAGAAGTAACTTAGCGTTGCTAAGAAAATGCAACGGCAAAATAGCATTAAGTTAAGAGACACTAGCTAAAATAGTATCTGAAACAAAATGAGAATCAAAGATATTTGACTGTAAATCGGTACTCTGTAGTTGACTTGGTAATTCATTTCTGAAGTTGATAATATCTACCTAAAAGGCTTTGACCAGAAAGTTAGATTTTGAGATTTTAAAATTCAAATTTTGTTTAAATTGTTATGAAGAAAGGGTATGATGGAGCTGAATTATGGCCTTTTGAGTCATCGGCTAGTAGTACTGGAAGCAGTGTCCGGTCATCTGGTCGAAGGAGGAGAAGTGGACAAGTCAATAATGCGGACAACAAACAACAAGAGACAAATCTAGATCATCCTACTAAAGAGAAAGAAAAGACCGAAATGATAAGCGGAGATAATATGAAAAAACAACCAATCACTTACTCAGCTTTTGGCGTCACCATATCGACTTTTAAAGGTATCAAATCTTAAGATTCGAAAAAGTGACGGTTTTAAATTAATGACTTTTTATTATATATTTTAAGCGCTGAGGCTTAGCTCCGAGTCCAAGCGTTACAGTATTACTGTTTCGATATAAACGGGGAAATACTCTTCTTTTTTTTTTTTGATATTACAACCCTTTGAAACGAACTTGGTTCAAACATGAGTGATCCTGAGCTTTATTGTCTTGATACCCGAGTCACTATCTCGACATTTAAAGGTACTATTTATATTTCAATATACATAATTTGCTACGGTTAGTTTTCTTTTTATGATCACCATCCTAGAATCTAGGTCTTAAGGGACCTAAGTCGAGAACTCAAAAAAACCCTCCCACCACGGCTCTCGATCAGCCATTGAAGTACCAAGTTCCTCAATCTCTAGCCCTGTTTCCTGTTTCAAAACATCAATAAATGTGCTATACTTACTTACTCTGACGCTTTGGGCCAGTAGGACACCAAAGTAAGATTTCTCTTCTGTGCAACCAAAGGTGCAACAAGTTCATACCACTACTCGGCCCTGACGCAGATCGGGACCACTCTTTTTATCGTTTTATTCCTTAAATTGGGGACCAATGAACATAATCGAAAGATTAAGCTTAGAAATTACCGTCAATCAAGACAAGACAAGACATACACCTTCCCAAAAATGGGAATAGGCCCTAACCTAAGTCAGAGATCACTGCACAATATATTACATAAACAATAATGAAAATAAATAACTAAAGAATAAATGACTGCTATTAAAATAAAAATCTACGAAATATTGTTAATCAACTTCCACCATCTCAGTCTATCAGAGGCAATCACATACCAATTACATTTATCAATACCAGCTTTTTTCAAACATTTAGAAATAGATCTACCATATGTAAACTTTGGACAACCTCTGGGCCTTTTAGATCGAACCCAACAAGATATCATTTTTCTCGGTAACCTTTCCCACGACATACGCATTACATGCCCAGCCCATTGTAATTGCTTTTTTACAACATACAAATCAATCGATTTCAAAGATAACTTTTCGAACATAGATAACATCGTAAGCCTTTCCTGCCAAGCCCGAAAGCGATTGGTGTGGCACATAACACGAACACATTAATGATGAAATCTCGATAATAACTTAAATAACTTTTCTGTAACACACCAACATTCAGCACCATACAAGAGTATGGGTAAAACAAAAGAAGAATAAACTTTTCCCTTTGTGACATAATCGACACTACAGGAGCTGAAAATCGATTTTCTCAGTGCGCCGAACGCATTTCCCGCTTTACGAATACGTGTTTCAATCTCGAGGTCATCCGTACCATTTGTTGTAATGATACTTCCTAAATATGCGAACTGGCTAACGATTGGGATGTATCGGTTGTTGGTTAAAATGATGTCAGAGAAATCAGCTTTATCGTAATCTTCTCGCGATTCGTAAAGAGAAGGTGCCTTGGCACAGAAGAGCAATTCAGTTTTTGAGCTTTGACGAGGCTCTGTTACTCCGGTGTGGATTTCTGTACCAAAGCGAGAAAAGTGGTGAACTAGTGATTGCGTCTCAACAACAGCATCATGACGATTATCGAATACGACTGCAGTATCATCTGCATATTCTGAATCAAGCAACGAAATTGGTTCTCCACGTGCTTTGAACGATCTACCTGTCATTTGAGCATCATTTTTTGTCATGAATACACAAGGAGTGGCAGAACATTTTATTCTCCAACTACTGATGGTTGCTGTGATGAAGAACGTGAAGAGCATGGGGCCTAGGACATCCCCTTGTTTAACACCGATACTATTGTTGATGGGATCAGTGATGAAGTTGTTGTCGATTTTAACAGCAAATGTCTTGTGTAAAGCAGTTAGGAGGTTCACAAGTTTAGGTGGCACACCGTACTTCAGTAAAATGCCCCATAACAATTTTCTGGGCACTCTGTCAAACGCTTTGACTAAGTCAAGAAATAACACCCGCGACTCCAGTCCATGTTCACTCCTTTTCTTAATTGCGGATTTGATTGTGAAGACAGCGTCAATGCAGCCACGTTTTGGTCGGAAGCCGCATTGTTGCTCATGATCTAGCTGCTCTTCTATCGGAAGCAATCGGGCGTGTAAAATGTTAGCAATGATTTTGTATGTAATTTCTAACAACATTATCCCACGATAGTTTTTGGGTAGTGATAAGTCACCTTTCTTTGGGAGTACAATCAGTCGACCGATGTTCCATTCATCAGGAACAATTTCTGTATTCCAAAAATTTATAATGATCTGTCGTAAGATGATACGAGTATCCGGATGATTTAACAACGCTTTTAGGGGTTGGGACATGATTCCTGTTTCACCTGGTGCATTATTTTTGAGCTTGAGCGTAGCTTTTTGGATTTCTTCATCTGTCGGAGGGTGGTCATATTCTTTGTGGACAGGGTGTTGGGAAATTTCGTCCAGCACTGTGGGATCGTACGTGCCTTCTTGATCAAAAAGATTCTTGAAGTGGTTATAGAAAACGGTGTCGTTTTCCTCGGGTGTTTGACATGTAGAGCCATCTGGTTTTTTCATTTGTTTTTGTACAGATGGACGAATTTTTGCTAGAGAACCTCTAAGTATTTTAATAGATTCCCAAGCTTTCTTGGTACCAAAGTCATTAATGTTATTGCAATGGAACTCTATCCACTTGTTTTTAGCAATTTTGACTTCACGTTTCAGCTTCTTTCGTGCATGTTTCAATTTCTCACTGCTATTTCTCGTCCTCCTTCGTAGCACTCTTTGCATTGCTTCATTACGATTGTTTATCAACGGGATCAAAGTTTCTTTATTTGCTTCAAACCAGCCTGGCTGTGCTCTGGGTTTAGTTGGTAAAATCGAATGACAAGCCGAGGATACAGATTTGATAATCTCTGTATGGGTTACTGTATTTGGAGTGTTCAGCTTCACATGTTCGCAAAAGTTGTAACATACAGTTCTGTCATTTAAAACAGTGTAATCAAGATTTATTAAGCGATTTCGAGGGGTAGTTTTCTTTTTCAAACGTTTCATAATACGAAGTCTGATCATGATTGCACCATGATCACTGTCAATGACTTGTTTACACGTACCTGCGTCAACAATACGATGAAACATTTCAGCGTTTACTAGGAAATGATCAATTTGGTGTTTGTTTTTACTCCTTGGGTGTGTCCAGGTTGCATAGAGTCACTTTGTAAAACATGTTGTACTCACTTTAAGTTCGTGTATGGCAAGATGAGTGAGAAAACGTAAACCAGCATTGTTTCTGTGACTCAAGCCGTACTTTCCGAGTGGACCATTATCATTATCTGAAGCACAACCGACGCTTGCATTGCAGTCCGACCCAATGATCAGAATATCGCCGTTGCGTCTCTTATTGATACAATTTGAGAATTTTTCAAGATAGTCATCCCACTCTTGGTCTGGTGCATTACCGACAGGAGCGTACGCTGATACAAGAAATAAACAAACGTCTCTTTTGTGTTTGTCTTTAACACAAAGTCTTATAGCAATAATTCGAGCACCATAATCGATATGCTTTTCGTATCCTGCTGCTTTCCATGCGGATATTCCTTCGTGGTTTAAGGGCTCTGACCATAGTCCAAAAATTGATTTTAGTATTTGAACATAAAAGTTGTATTTCAGGTTCCTTAACACTTTTAACAAAGAATTGCCTTAATAAATTGCTTTTTAATCGAATCCCTTAAGAGTAATTAAGAATTTAATTGCAAAAATGACGTTATGAACTTTAAAAAGACGTTAATAATATGTTGCATCACCATCTTTTACAAAAAGTGCTAAGTTTTAATGGGTAATTAACTTTTTTGTTTCAAAATTTCTTTACCCTGTCCGCAAAGAATTGAACTATTTTAAATTTTGCGGAAAATTTTTCTAAAAAGATGTGTCAAAAGTTATGACTGTTTTTTTAAGCAAAATCCAGGTGAAAAATTGATGAAAAACGACTATTTTGAAGATTTCGAGACAAAGAAGCATTTACAAAAATTTTCCGCAAAAATTTTTATTGTTCGGTAAAAGATACACCATCTACCGCGAAAATTTTTTCAAAATGTTTTTTCTTCGCCGAAACTAAGCTCTTCAAAGTTGAAATACTCTTCCTCGCAAAAGTCTTCATTTTCTTCTTCATCAAATTTTTTCAATGCAATTTTTGAATTTTCATATTCAGGGATAGTTTGTCTAACAGAAAATGTATAACATGCCATAGTTTTGTTGGTTACATCAGTCAGAAAACACATTTTAAACACGGCAATTATGAAAAATTCACTATGGTCAGAGCCCTTAATACAATGCCGACTCCTTGCGAGCCACGATTACACGCATCGTTTGTTTTTTCAAGTCCGTTTGTTATTAGTTTGAACTTGTCACAGTCAAGAGTCTCATGTCTGAATCTCCATGTTTCCTGAAGACACATACCCCAAACATTTTTACGTAATGATAGCGAGTTGTACAACTCTTCGAGTCTCGAGGCAGATTTGATTCCACGTACATTCTGCGAAATGAAGCAGATGTTCTTCATAAGCTTTTTAGCAACCATGCTTGTGAGGCTATGGGGTGCTACGAGTGTTGATTGCCAGATCCCACCGTATCCGGTAATCCAATTGGATTCGCGAGGAGTACAGCCTCTTGGATTGACCACTCAGCTTGAATGTCGATTGTCTTCACTTCATTCGTTGTTGCGTGTATAGGTGTGGTGGCTCACCCCCATTTAATTGAGGAGGATTTTCTTTCCACCACCACACCCTTTTGTTGTTTTTTGATCTTTTTGATCTTTTTGATCTTTTTGATCTTACCGTCAATCTCTTTTCATAATTTCTTCTTCTTACCTAACTCCTGAGGGCAATCGATTTTAAAACGACCGTGTGTGTGGCCAAAATCTAGGACTATAAACCAGGCCCTTACAATGCAGAGAAGATTAAGCTAAATCTTATTAAAGTTTGGCGAAAAATTGACCCTTACGGTGTACTTTCTTGAAAGTTTTTGTCTATTTCATGGCAAAATAGTCAGGTTTTCCAAAAAACTCCGTTTTTCTCACTTTTTACACCCTAAAGTGCATTTCTGTTATTACGACCCTTAAAATGCACCTTTAGAAGCCTGAAAAGGCACTCCCCTAGGTACCTGGCTTTAGAGTTTAAATCAAAGCAGTCTGTTCAGTTTCTTCTCATGGTATGTAAGGGTTTAGTCCCGGAAAAAGTCTTACCGAGAGTTTGAATAGCAGTACTTCTTTTATTCCTCATCAGTTAAAATCAATTAAGATATTAAGCCCTCCAATATCTCGAAACGGTCCTACCAATAGGGGAAGAGGAATCACTGAGCAGACAACCATTGCAACTCTTGAGATACGACCGTCGACTAATTTAGAAAGATTGATTATAAGTGGAGAAATCTAGTTACAAAGATCTCCAAGCCTTTTTCTCTGAGAGTTTTCAAGATTCTTTTTCATACTTTTACTACCTAAATTTGCAGTCTTCAGAATAAAGTATTTCAACCGTCACAAACCTTATATTCCAATTTTTCAGACCCTTTCGATTCATCGTCTTCACCGAAAAATTCAACAGTATCTCCATCGAACCTCTCAACATCCAAAGGGAAACCATCAACAAAAAACAAACACCACAAACATAGAAAGCCAAAGAAAGATACAAAACCTGAACATCTCTACGAAGGAGTTGATGCAGATACCATCCCCTTATTGGCTGGTAGAAGAGCGCGCTCTAATACAAGTGCTGGAAGCTCTTATGGATCTTCAAGATTGTCTTTCCTAGCTAGGGAGTCAGGTATGAATAACTTCAACAACAGAAAAGAGCTTATGATTTAGGCTGATATTTGGTCTATTTACCCTTTCGAAACTTAGAACATTTATTCATAATTTCACTTTTTGAGTCTGAACCCTTTTCTCTGAGTCGTTAGCCCTTCCTTTAGCCCAACATCAAGTTACCGCACATTTAAATGCCAGTATCCTAAAGGAAATGATTAAGTCTGTGACTGCATCCGGAGGTTACTTGAAAGATCCTCTTTCAATAGGGTCTATCAGAAGGTGGGGGAGGGGGCGCCACTCTTTATCCCTGGATTGCTCCATTTCCTTTTGATTATTCTTTGTCTTTGGTAGGATCCGCTCTGACTTTTCAATTAACACTGACTAAAGAGACTTTTTTTGATCTCGTTTTAATAGCTTTATCTGGTCTTCTTTTTAAACACTACATTTTTCTTCTTTATTTAAGGGAGCATCAATAATTTACGTGGAGATGGCACCGAGTTTCACGAAGAATCATTGAATAAATCCGACTTCTGCGCCTCATTATTCCTTCCATCACTTAGTTTCCAGTCCTCTCTACCACGTGGTCGACATATATTTGATGATACACGTGGCTCTTCGAATTCAGTCATGGAATCGTTCGTGGAGAAATTGTATCCGGACCGTCGAGGAACCATCATGTTAGCCACGTGGAATTTGTTACCATTATTAGCCGGAAGTGCTGTTTTCACCATGCCGTTTGCAGTCGTGATTGGAGGATATTTCTCGCTTGTTTTCATGCTGGTTATGAGTTTGATGGCTGATGTAACTGGGGTCTTATTAATTGATTGTTTATATGAAATCTCGCCCAATAGTGGAACAAGAAAACGTGTTCGAAAAGATTTTGCTGACATTGGAAGATCAGTGTGGGGGAGAACAGGTGCTTTTATTGTGCACTCCTTCTTGGTAGTTTATCTCTTCTTAGGTGATGTCCTTAATATGTTGTTATTGTCTAAAAGTGTATATTCACTGCTTCACACATGTACCAAGTTATCATTCGTTGCTTTATCGTGTTTATTTTCGATCTTGGCTTACCCGACCTTATTCATCAAACGACTGACTATTCTCGCTTACATCAGCTTACTTTCAATCATTACAATTTTATTCAGTATCGTTGCCTTAATCTTTGTTTTCATCCATGAACGCGATTCCTGGTCACATAACTATAAAGATATTCCGTTCCTGAATATAGAGCGTTTCCCTCTTGCAGCAGGTATCATAATGTTTTCATGTATCTCGCACTGTGTTCTACCGCAAGTTGAAGGGAACCTTATGGACGCTTCAAATTCATCAAAAGTTATTCATATATCATATATAACATCAGTTTTAATCAATATTCTTATTGGTATATTTGGTGCACTCACCTTTGGCTTGAAGACTGAGAGTTTGGTAACTCTAAATGCAAGCCGTATTAATGAGATTATCAGAACAATTATTGGAGTATCATCGATAGGTTATTCTGTACTTAACTATCCACTGAATATGTTTATTATTTGCGAAACTGTCGATAAAATCATCCACGATACAAAAGTTGAGCAAAACAAGAAATATTATTATGCCTGGGTGGCTTTGACGAGACTTGTTTTATTTGCATCGACTGTCGGTTTAGCACTTCTTATCCCATATTTTGGAATTCTTCTTTCGCTACGAGGCTGTCTCATTGGCACGTGCCTAGTTTTCGTATTTCCGTGTTACTTTCACTTGAAACTAAAATGGCAGCTGCTGTCATGGTTTCAAAAAACAGTGGAGATATCTTTATTGGTTATTGGAGTGGTGCTTGGATTGTGCGCTTTATATGGGACAATAACGAGTCTCGTCTACGCTTTTGAGACTGGCGTTGAATTGTAATTATAGCATTTCTTTATTTTGTATGTAAAGCAAAAAAATTTTTTAAGCTCTAACATAAAGCCTACACAGGTACTAAAATTTACAGACGTTAGAAGAATTACAAATACTTGAAAGATACTTGGAATCTATTCTAAGAGACTACTACTAACTAGAAAAGCTTAAAATGTAAAGATTCAAAAAAATATCGGCTGATGCATTATATTACTACCCTGTCTCTGTACCCCTATACCCATGGGGGGGGGGAGGTCTGCAGGTCAGGGTCCCTTTTTAGACACTGAAGATAGGTGCCTGTGTCACAAATTTACTTAATTTTCAAGATGGCGGTATCCGACAGGTTATTTTGAATAATTTTCGGGGTGGAAATAGGAAAATATTTTAATTTTCATCTACTTGGTAATGTAAGATTGATGTTATTGCTACCGGTGGAGCCGTAAGTTTTGATTAATTTGCAGGTCGAGTTATAGGCTTTTTTGTGGTAAATCTGTTATTAAATATTTCCCGTTTTCCAAAAGGGAAATATTTATTAAAACGGGCTTTCTCCATAATTTCCCGTGTCAAAACGCCTTCCGTACGCCCTGACTGACGCCCGTTTTTAATTTGACAGCGAAAAATGCACCCAGTGAAGTATAAGTAATGTATCATGATTCGAGTCGACTGATAAACTATATATATAATATATGTTACAAGTTCCTTACGGATTCTCAAGCCCGGTTATAATAAAACTATTACATGTTAGTAGCACCTAGTAGCAGACCCGACTGGCAATTGTTATGTAGCAGGTTGAAACATGAGTTTTTGCTAGAAAGATGCAGTTTGTTTTCACCAAGTTAAATCTTTAAAATAAATCAAACTGTGTGGGTTTCTTTACTTCCAAACAACCTACCAATAGTTTTGGAACACTCCATAATCAATTGTAAAAGGGGTTACGCACGATACGAAAATCTCGTGTTCGCAAGCGAAAGGTTTTTTACACTACATACCGTAGGATTGCTAAACTTCCTTATTCCCAGCGAGACTTTCCGATTGCTAGTGTACAACGAAAAGGACCAAAACGCCACAAAAGTAGATTTAACACCGAACTTAGCCGGAGACGCCTAGAAGCAAAAAGATCTCGGAGACGGGGCAGGTATGTTTTCCCGGGAATGAGAAAGTTAGCCATTTTATGATACAATTTTAAAAAGTTGTACCCAGCCGTTTGCGTGATGCGTGATCGGGAAATAATTCGAGGCATGATTTGGGCTATTTTCGCGATATTTGCATGGTGAACAAACCTTTTTTGGTAATTTTCATGATCGTCACGAGAGCAAGGAAAATTTCTATCACTGCATTTTAAACATGTACAAACTCTGGTGAACCAAAAGAAAGTTGATATTCTTTTCAAAACAAACTGCTTTTTTGAAGTTTTTTTAACTCAAATATCTTAAAATTTCAACCTAAAATACTTTTTCTCTTTTCTCGTTTTCTTAAATCAGGGGGTAATGTATATCTACAAAAATTGATCTTGTTCATCAAAAATTGAGAATATATTATGATAAGAAAAGCAAAGGAAAATTTATATTTTCAAAATAGATGAAATATTTTGCATATACTTTCATATATAAAATATTGGAAAAAAGGTTTAATATATAAAATATTGGAGAAAAGGTAAAATATTTAAAATATTGAAAAAAGGTAAAAAATTATATGTAGCATCCAAAAGTTATATTTTTTGAAATGCATGTCAAAAAGTAAAAAACTTTCAAAACAGGTAGTACGGTCTAGTTGTGCAAATATTGTGCACAAAGGCGTAAAAGCATGAAACTTTGCACAATGGTAGTTTAGGGGTCAAAAATGGATTTAAATCTCAGACCCAAAAAATTGGCACCTGTTTGTGTATTTTACAGACCAGAATAGGTTTCCAGGCTAAAATGAAAATCTTTTTCTCCAAAGTATGTCATGTTACATACCGTTGGAAAGCATGTTTCATGCCCGTTCAGAAAAACATTACAACCTATATCTGAAAATGAAGCCAATAAAAGTTATTGGGGAAGGTTGTTTGAAAAATGACCCAAAATGACATAATTGCTGACGTCAGCAAAAATTCCAGGACCACGCAGACACGTTTATTTTTGTGAAATTCAATAGAGGATCTTTCAATGACCAAATGGATAGCTTTGCTTGAGAGTTAACCTCACTTGACATAGAATATGGCGTTTTCATGACCGGTCGAAAGCCTTAGGCTAAAGGGTTTGCACCGGGCATGCCCATGGTAGAGCATTACTAAGGCAAAATTTGTCAACCTAACAATACTCAAAAAACTATTGTAAAATAAGCTTGCAGCTGATCTAACCAATAGTATTTAGTACCTTACAGGTACTCTATTGAATTTCACAAAAATAAACACGTTTGGGTGGTCCTGGAGTTTTTGCTGACATCAGCAATTACGTCATTTTCGGTCATTTTTCAAACAACCTTCCCCAATAACTTTTATTGGCTTGATTTTCAGATATGGGTTGTAATGTTTTTCTGAACGGGCATGAAACATGCTTTCCAACGGTATGTAACATGACATACTTTGGAGAAAATAATTTTCATTTTAGCCTGGAAACCTATTCTGGTCTGTAAAATACACAAACAGGTGCCAATTTTTTGGGTCTGAGATTTAAATCCATTTTTGACCCCTAAACTACCATTGTGCAAAGTTTCATGCTTTTACGCCCTTGTGCACAATGTTTATGACTTTTGGCACATTTAGACTGCACTAAGGGAAACAATTTCATAATTTCAAACATACACTTTTTTTAATATAAGAACAATTTTATAAGAACAACAAGGCTCAAAATCGCCAAAAACTAAGAACAATTTAGGAACAATGCTGAGCCTGAAACTACTCAATTTCAATAAATTTAGGGGTCAAAGTAATAAAAATTGGGTTTAATTCCTAAAATACCTGACTTACATCCTTTTAATAAGAACATGATAGAAGCTCATAGTGCAAAAAAAAAAAAGAAGAACAGTCGAGGCTCAGAAAAATTTTACTGGTTCTTATATAAAAAAAAGTGTAATGCAAAATAAGAAAAAAAAATCTCATATATACTGGGAAACATTTTCATAATCTGAAAGAACGTTGAAAGGAAAAAATTCCCCTAGCAGAAGGCATTTTGTAATTTTCAAAAGCATGCTGCAAAAGCAAAAAATGTCACATTAGTCGCGCGGCTGAGGTCGAAAAAAGTGGCTAGAAAATGATTTTCGTGATACACCTCTTAGATTCCACTTTTTTCGATGGAAACTCTCGAATTAGTATGTGTAGATTCCAAAATCAAAAAGTTTCCACGATATTATCGTGCAAGTAACGAGTAAATGGCGATTTTTTGCGTTTCCAGGCAAAACTGCAAGGCCTGGAAATTCATGATTTTTGGGGGGGTCTTCAAATTAAAAAAAGACCTATCACATGAGAGCTCTTCAACTGAGCAAAAAGTGTATCNCAAGGACGTCAAAAGAACACCAACGTAAAAAAAAAACTATATCACATGATAGAACTCTTCAAACTGAGGAAAAAAGTGTATTACACCAAAGTCCCAACTTCTCTAGATCAAAATTGTGGCCTATTTGTGGTAAAAAACTGATGGAAAACAGGGAATTTCCCCACAATCTGCATTAATTTATGCAAAATTTTCAAACACCTTTTTGACCACAAATAGGCCAATAACTTTTAATCTAAAGAAGTTGGAACTTTGGTGTAATCCACTTTTTTGCTCAGTTTGAAGAGCTCTATCATGTGATATAGGTTTTTTTTTAATTTGAAGACCCCCCAAAAATCATGAATTTCCAGGCCTTGCAATTTTGCCTGGAAACGCAAAAAATCGCCAATTACTCGTTACTTGCACGATAATATCGTGGAAACTTTTTGATGTTGGAGTCTACATATAATAAATTCGTGAGTTTCCATCAAAAAAAAGTTAGTTCTAAGATGTGTGTCACGAAAATTGTTTTCTAGCCACTTTTTTCGATCTCAGCAGCGGGACTATTTTTAAAACATGAAAATTGTGAACAGTAAGGGGCCGTCCACATAGTACGTACGCACTAAGGGGGGAGGGGGTCTTCTCAAAAGCGTATGATTGCGTACAGGGGGGGGAGGGGTCAAAGAAAAATGTACGTACGCAGAGAAAAAATTTTCATAGCCCTTTTTTGCTTGTTTTTTTTGTCGATTTTAACGCTTATTAAATACATCAAGGAAAAGAAAAAGTTTCTTAATAAACATTGAGTTTCATGTATGAAATAAAGGTTCGACCCAAACGATTTGAATTCGAAATTTTGTTCAACCAAGGGGGGGAGGGTGAATGAAAAAGTACGTACTTACCAGGGGTTATAGCCATTTGCGTACAGGGGGTACTCCATTTTCGGAGCGTACGTACTATGTGGACGGCCCCTAAAGGCACTTTTTTGCACGGATTAACTTTAGTGGTGTAAAACCTAACTTTCAAACAAATAAACAACTGAATTTATCATAATGGCCACCTGCTATTGTTGTTTGTCTGATCAATTTTAGCGATAATTAGTCGGAGAGAACTAATGACTGCTAGGCTTTATTCTCAGCCTTATTGGAAAGGTTTCAGCTTTTGAATCCTGAAATCGTAAGTCGCTGTGATTATTAATTCTCGAGGTATAAAACTCTTAATTCGAAGAGTAACTTAGAGAATGAAATTATCGAAAGTGCCAAGTGTTTTTCAAAATTTGAAAATTGAAATTTGAGCTTTTTATGATTTTGAAATTTCGAAGGTATGGAAAATGTCCAGACTCCAACCTTGGAATCAAAAGTGCCAACTCAATGTTCTGTTTTTAATCCAAGTTAAATCTGAGCCTGGGAATGCAAGTTCGAAATTTTAGAAAAAATAAAAATTACACAGCACCTGACCCCGAGAATGTAGATGAAATTTGAATCAGATCTGAATACGATGTACAATCAAAGACATAAATGTTTGAGAAAAACACTTGAAATTACTGAGAAAACATTGGATAAAGGCCCCCCCCCCAAGGGCAATGTTCATTGTGTACGGCCGTCTCATCGTTCAGTGAACATTGCCAATGGTGGGAAGGGGGGAGACAGCTTGTAATCCTTTCTGTCTCACCATTTTTGACCTTGATTGTAGATTTGCATTTAAAAAAACATTGAATGTTTATTTCAACAAAATTTTGAATTCTCAAAATCCTTTCCCGGGGGTTGGTTTCATTACTTTTGATAGACAGGCTAATTTTTTTGGTTCTTGAAGTTGACTCCCATTTTTGTTATAACCCCCAGCGAGGGGCAAATCACTAAAATAGATCTCGTACACAATTTTATAAATCAAAAACAAATTATAAATCATAAATCTTGTACACCATTTTTCGAGTGATTTGCCCCTCGATCCTCATTGCAGCCAGGAGGTAAAATTTTGAAAAAATATTTTGATTATTCATTTATTAGTCTCCGTCTCGAAACGCGGTCAGCAAATTTTGCGGATAATTTCACAGTGAAAATGCATCCAGTGAAATGTAAGTAATGTATCATGGTTCAAATTGACTGATATAATTATATACATAATATATGTAGAAGATATTCAAAGACACCCCTGTGTCACTGAAAAATTCTAAAAATTGCAAAATATCAGTTTTTTTTAAATAATTTTCGAAATACTTTTTCAAACCAAATGTATGATAGTTCAAAAAAAGTTTTTTGAAATTTTGCTGACGTCAGCACTTTTTTGCAAATTTAGAATTTGCTGATTTCTGCTGACTACAGCAAAATTTGAAAAAAGTTTTTTCTGCAAAATTATCCTTTTGACGATGTGCAATTTTAGACCAAATTTCATGTTTCTACCATCAGCCAAACTGGAGTTATTTAAAAAACAAGTTTTGCAGACGTCAGCACTTTTTGATTTTCGCGTTTTTTTGCGAAAACGAGGGTGTGAACAATTAGGTGACACCCCATACAGTGAAACTTCATCATGGAACCCTTCGTATTAAATCATTGGCTTGTTCATTTTCCGCTGGCTAATGCTCTCCTAAAATTATGGTAATTTTGATGTTTTTGATAGGCATGCCATAACTTACCTGAGGGGCCATGTTTCACCATGGAGGTAATAAAAATATAGATGGAGATACCACTCCTACTATTCTATTCTGTATTGTATCGTTGATAGCAAACTGTTGCTTTGTTGCTTTGGGAAAAAGCCATTAATTTTGCTTTCGCTCATGGGAATACTTGAGTCGAAGAGAATTTGACTAAAATCACAGTTTGATGACAATTTTGTTTATAAAACATAAGAAAAGAATAAGCACAAAACATCGAATTTGAAATGTTCGCTGCTCAGGAAATCCTCGGCAAATTTTGTCAATTTTTACATATTTACTAATGCCAATCTTTCAACTATATTCTATCAAAATTTTGAGGCAGCTGCTATTTTAGATCTAAAGATATTTATAGCAAAGAACCTTCCACAAACAACAAAGAATTCGCAAAATTTGAAGAAGTTTACCTTTCGAAAGTTTCCCGATAAAATAAAAGTTCTTTTAAAACTATAAAGAAACTATTACTCGAAAGAAATTCGCATTTTACCTAAAAATACGAGGTTTCGTTGAACTAGAGGAATGTAAAGAGATGGAAAAACAGCTTTTCTGATTACTCAAAGTTCAACGATCATTTCTATTGAAAATTCTATTGTAAAAACGTTGATTTGGTCATTAAATGAAGTCCAGAAAAGACGGCTCGCCATACAAATCGGACGGTTTCTACATGATTTGACGATAAAAATGAAAATTTATTTTTCCTTTTTTGCCGATTACTAGTTCAATTTTTAAGAATAAGAAGTAATATTTTTACCAATGTATAGCAAAAGAAATTCTTAACGCAATGATATTGAATTGGTTCTTGTAAAACTGTCAGAAGTCGAATAAAATCAAGATGAAGTTATAATTTTCTCGAGCTCTAGCTTTCCATATTATGGTGTGGTCATGATGCGGTTATATCAGTAGAATCGCTAGGAAATTCTGAGCAAGATGATATAGGTACCTTTTCGTATAGGAGAGGTGTACCCAAAAGATAAGCCCTAAAAGTTTGCGCATAATCAGGCTTGAAACAAAAGAATTTTGTCACTGGTATATGACGAGCCGTTTTTCCATTGTTTTCAAGAAGCTGTTTTCCATCTCTTTACATTCCTCTGGGTATATGAAGAGCCGTTTTTCCATTGTTTTCAAGAAGCTGTTTTTCCATCTCTTTACATTCCTCTCCTCTGGGTATATGAAGAGCCGTTTTTCCATTGTTTTCAAGAAGCTGTTTTTCCATCTCTTTACATTCCTCTGGGTATATGAAGAGCCGTTTTTCCATTGTTTTCAAGAAGCTGTTTTTCCATCTTTTTACATTCCTCTGCTATATATATAGCTATATATATATGCTATATATATTACCCTTTCATTCTAACATCGTCTCTCTAAGAAGAAAAAGAATTCAGCCATTCTTTGTTGTTTGTAGATCTGACAGGAGAAAACATTTTATTTTCATACTATATATATATATTTTTTTTTTTTCTTTATTGAAACATAAACACAGGGTACATTACGAACATATAATACAAAATACTACTAAACATTAATATAGTCCCTCCCTCCGCTAGAAACTTAAGTTATATCGCCAGAGGTAAGGCTATGAAGAAAGGAAAAAGTAAAACAAGGTGTGACGTGGAGAGAGCTATGGTTGTAGTAGACTAAAATAACGCGCCACTGAACCTTCCAGATTCATGGATATATTCAACGGCAGAAAGAATTATAGTTTGATTTAAAATCAAAGTCAAGCTTTCATCACCGTATAATAAAAACCGACAAAAATAAGAAGGGTTTAGTGGGAGGAAAATAATACCTAAGTCTTGTAGTTTGTCGAATAGAGATTGTCTCGCATGGGAATATATATATAGAGCAGTGCAGAAAAAAGTGCTGAGTATTTTCAACTGAGTTAGTTCGACAACCTAAAAAAGGGTCTAAAGTATCACGAAAACCATGCCTAAATTTGTGCTCGTTCAGATGACTGAACCCTACCCGAAGTCGATTTAGAAAGACTACACCTTGATTGTCAGAAACATTAAAAACACGAGATTGTTTGTGTCTCAAAAATTTTAAAATTGCATTCTTAAAGGTCTTAACAGAAGGTAGATCTCTTATATTCGCGCCCAGGACATTCCACTGTGATATGCAGTAAGGAAAAAAAGTATTACGAAAACGCTCAGTTCGTATATTAAGAGGATAACAAGAAGCCCGTTGGGCGTGAAGGCCCAGCGAAAAGTAACGTGTTGAAAACGAGCGTGCAAAACAGCAAATGCATGACCCCGTTGACATGGATCAAAGTGAAGACAGGAAAAAAAATTTCAAAATCACCGCGGTACTTCTCATTGGTTAGACGCTTGAAATTTATTGAATGGTTTCCTACCAACCGGGCCTACACAGGCGCAGGTTCAACTTTCCAATAAAATTCTAGCCTGTGTATCTAGACTCAAAATTTCAAAAAATCTTATAAGGTGTAACTAAAAATGTCGGGTACAGTTTGTTTGATACTGCCTGTGAGTGAACCCTTGGTGACAGACTATCAAAACCCAGGCAGACACACATAATTAACTTACCATATAACCTCTTTTACAAACTCAAAAAATTTCAAAACTACTTTAAACTACATCAAAACATCAGCCACATCAGGCCACATTTTAAAAAGGCTCCTTTCTATTTTGTTTAGAAATGAACCTGTGTTTTCATTTTCATTTGTTCATCTTTTTTCACAAGGTCAGCTTTTTTCCATATAATTTCCATTTTCATGTTCATGCCTTGCAACCATGAGAAATGTTCAATCTAGTTTGAATTTACCCATGAGCTGCATTTTAGTGCCATTAACAGATTCCAGAATTAGTTTATATACTTTAAATAATTACCATCAACTGCTCCAACTTGGGACTATCTGAAAAAACATGGGACGGCAATTCGGCCACCATTTCACCGAACTTCCAAAGTCATTGATTTGAGTTAAGGAAAGGCGTATTAAAAAAATACACGATTTCTCTTTCGATTTTACAGTAAGTGAAAATACAGACCAGATATGCAACAGTCCCATGTTTCGACCAATCGTCCCAAGTTAGAGACGGTTGACGGTATGTGAGTCGAGTTTGAAAAATCAAGCCACCAACTGTTTAATGCGACAGATCCAGAATTGACCATTTTATTTAATGTGTAGAATCATGAAAAAAGTCCCAATCTTGTTAAAGTTTACACATGAGCTGCATTTTAGTCTCCGCTAACAATTCCAATAAT
>NW_027103833.1:716246-719479 GCF_902728285.1 Clytia hemisphaerica | reverse complement strand
TCAGAAGTTTTTTTCTGACAATGTGTAGAGCACCCGCGCATGCGTATTATGGTTTCTTCGAGACATTTCTTTAGAATTTCAATCACGATTGTTCACCGTGCACTCACTCTTCAAAATATTATATGTATATTAGTGATTTGATTGGTCAGTTAAAGAAATTTATCCCACATGGTATTTCACATATTTTAACTCAAGAAACTTTACAAATTGCACAAAAAAAAACATTTCTCGGTCAATTTTTTACCCATTAAGAATGTTCATAGTTTTAACCAACAAACACTACTCGGTCACGCCATTTTACTCATAAGAAATATTCCTAATTTGGACCGAATACTCCAAATACTAATTGATCATAGTTTGCACCAAAAGACCAAACACTAATTGATCACATTTTTTTATCCTTAAAAATGCTCATAGTTTGCACCAAAATACCAAACACTACTTGGTCACTCCTTTTTACTCATAAGAAATATTCTTAATTTGGACCAAAAACTCCAAACACTACTTGGTCACGCCTTTTTACCCATTAGAAATGATCATACTTTCACACAAAAACACCAAACACTACTTGGTCACGTCTTTTTACTCACAAGAAGTATTCCTAATTTACTTCCAATACACCAAACACTACTTGGCCACATTTTTTTCTTCTTTAGAAAAGTTCATAATTTGGACTAAAAACACTCATTAGAAATATTCAGAAATTCGACCCAAAACACGAAGCACTATTTGGTCACGCTTTTTTACTCATGAAAAAATTTTCATAGTTTTGTCCAAAAACACCAAACACTACTTGGTCACGCCTTTTTCCTTTCTAGAAATGTTCATAGTTTGGATCAAAAACATCAAATAATGTACCGGGTGCACCAAAAAAAAGTATACAGGTTTCTCGAGATATTGTGAGCTTCAGGATTTATATTTTTTGTTCATTCTAATTTATTGTATAAAGGATGCTCTAACTTGAATTTTGAGCTATTATACATTAAATTTGAAAAAGTAGTTCGAAAGTTATTTCCAAAAAACTGACTTTTTTTCCATGTCAAAATTTCAAAAAATCATTAAAAACAGCAATCACGCTATAAATAAGACAAAATGAGAAAAACACAATTTTATTGTCTTTTTTATTCTTTTTTCTCCTATCTTATATTTCGCCAACGGTTTGTCCATCTTATTTATACGTCATGAATATTTCTAACACCAGCAAACTCAATGCAGACCCAAGTTCTTTGAGCAACTAGTTGAGGAATGGTGATTTATTTTTTCAAAAATTTTCTCCCGTAGCACACCACACCTCTCTTGGATATTTCCAAAAAACTTTTTCAGCTTTACCAAAAATATTTTTCCACATGGGAATAGCTTGTTTTACCATATTCTTAAATTCCATAACGAGTTTTGATGAACACAGTTGCATTTTTTGGTATTTTTATGTGTAAAGAAGGTAAGTGCCAAGAGAAAAGTTTGCTCGCTGTTTTTGATGATTTTTTGAAATTTTGACATTAAAAAAAAGTCAGTTTTTTTTAAATAATTTTCGAATTACTTTTTCAAACCTAATGTATGATATAGCTCGAAATTCAAGTTAGAGCATCGTCTATGCGATAAAACAAGAATGAACAAAAAATTTAAATACTGAAGCTCACAATATCTTGACAAAGTTACTTTTTTGGTGCACCCAGTACTTGGTGACGTCTTTTTAGTCATTAAAAATGTTTATGATTTCGACCAAAAACACCAAACATTACTTGGTCACATTTTTTTCTTCATTAGAAAAGTTCATAATTGGGACTAAAAACACCAAACACTATTTGGTCACGCCTTTTTAATCATTAGAAATGTTCATGGTTTGGATCAAAAACAATAAAAACTACTTGGTCACATTTTTTTTTCTTCATAAGAAAAGTTCATAATTGGGACTAAAAACACCAAACACTATTTGGTCACGCCTTTTTAATCATTAAAAAAGTTCATAATTTGGACCAAATACTACTTGGTCGCTACTTTTTACTCATTAAAAATATTCCTAATTTGGACCATAAACACTAAATACTACTTGGTCACGCCTTTTTACTCGTAAGAATTTTTCCTAATTTGGACCTCAAACACCTAACACTACTTGGTTACGCCTTTTTTCTCATTAGAAATGTTCATAGTTTGGACCAAAAACACCACTACTTATGGTCGCAACTCTTTACTTCTTAAACATTCAGATATTTTTCACATAAAACCCCATCAAATGTTACTTAATCATATCTTTCATTAAAAGCTCTCCTCACTTCCATTTATTCGTCCAAAAATTTCTTCGATATTTAAAGAATTTTAAGACATATTGAAAGTTCAGGTGCAGAGGAGTTGCTACCTTGCACTTTTGCGGCCGAAACGCCCGACGAGACAGAATAAGATATAACCTTTTTCTATTGAGATTTTTTAAAAACATTCAAGCTTTAGGGTGTTCTTTCTTTTGAATCTTAACCCTAAAAATATTATTAAAAGTTTTACGGCGATCGGTAACCGGTATGACCGATTTTAAGGGATCCCAACCGTGATCAGGATAGGATAGAGTGGTGATCTGTCGAAAACGAAAGTGTCTCAGAACTTGTGACCTGGTTGATGTATGTATCAAAAAACTTCTTTCTTCTACATTGTGACTTGTTATAAGGAGACTTTATCATTACTTTTAGAGATACGAAAGAAACTAGCTGAAAAAATTTCGATTTTTAAAACTTCCACAGATCACTGTGAAAACTAATTTATTTAAAATTATTTAAAAAATAATATCAAATTCGATTCGATTATTTTATTAGTTTTCTTGTGCCGCTTCTTAGAAGCCGTATACAGTATGTTCTTTATAAAGTTTTTGATAAAAAAAGGGTCCAGACATTGAGATTTCAACCTTTTGTATTACTTTTTGCTATACGGAACAAGAAAGCGATCATCCATTCACTTTATTAGTTTGCTTGTTAACACCTTTAAAAAAAAGAGAGATCAACCATAGACTATTTCTTGTTTCATTTATTTATTAACACCTTCAAATGAAAGAACAATTTTTATGTTTAATTTCAACAGCTATAAAGGTGTTACAGAACAATACAATAAAAAAAAGCAAGTAGAAACCACCTCTAATTTCAAGATCAATCAGAAATAATTTATACGATTATTCATGCATATATTATGACGTAAAAGAGAAAATAACAATAGGAGACGAAGTAAGGATATGTGACGAAGTAGTGCTATGCACA
>NW_027103833.1:712960-715228 GCF_902728285.1 Clytia hemisphaerica | reverse complement strand
TTGTTCACTATGTGATGTCACCACATTATTGTTGTCAAGGCAATTACAATACCCTCCTAGAGATTACGATGATTACATTGTTATGTTATCCATTACGTTGGTTTCGCTTTTATTTTAAAACAGACAGAAAAGACGAGGTAAAAAGGAACATCGAAGACGGAATGATTGATTGCTTTTTTCGTTTTCTGTTTTGCTTTTTTTCGTTATAATAAGCGCTCAACTAATTGGGGCCCTAATTTAGCTTTCGTATCGATACAACAGATAAACTTATAGACGATCCTATCGTCTACACAAGATCACTAAAAAAGTATGACGTGCCATATGTCGTTTTATTATTTTTAGGGAGATAATAATTTTGGCCTGTATTAAAACTTTTCAGGATGTCTCAAATTCATTTTTCTTCATGTTCATCTCAAATTCATTTTTCTCGACATCTCAAATTCATTTTTCTCGACATCTCAAAGTCAACTTTTCGCGATGTCTCTAAGTCCTTTTTTTCTCGACATCTCAAATTCATTTTTCTTAGTGGCATCTCAAAGTTTCTTTTCGCGAAACATCGTTCAACGTCAGCTACCTGGGGGGGGGGGTGACCCTTAGAGAGACTCAGTGTAGAAAAACCCAACCCTTAGAGAGACTTTTTCACAAAAAATTTCTATAATGGGCCAAAGAAATTCGATTTTTAAAAGAATTTCTCCAATTTTCGAAAAATTTTCTCACTTTTTTTAAAAATGTTCTCACTTTTTTGACTTTTCACTTTTCTTTGACCCGAGTTTGTGAAAAAACCGACCCTTAGAGAGACTGATTTTGACTTTTGTTGTTTTGGTAACCCTTAGAGAGACTTTGGGAGGGTGAAAAACCCTACCCTTAAGGCACGCACATACCCAGCACCCATTTTTGCCTAAGTACCCCCCCCCCCCGGGCCCCAGCGGCAAACCCCAATCGGTCGGCAAGATACCCCCGGGTTTTTATGAAGCACGCTTGAAGAATCGACAATTCTACCTGGCGCACTGTCGGCACTTCAAAGGCTTTTCCTACATTACGTGTAGTCTAGTATCCTAGACGACGAAACCGAAGCAGCCAACGAGCCCATTTCCCCGAAATATCTGTTTCCCTTTTCCAGGAGAGAGCTTTTTTTGAAAAATGGGGAAACAGATCCGATTTTCTAGGAGGGACCTTTTCCTTAAAACTATCTGTTTCCCCGCTCCAGCTGTTGACGTCACAGAGAGAAACAGATCAATCTTTCTAGGAGATGACATAATAAATTGGGAAACAGATCCATAATTCTAGGAGGCGATGTAATTGGCGGGAAACAGATCCATTTTTCCAGGGATGATCTCGTTTGGGAAACAGATCAATATTTCCAGGAAGTGATGTAAACTGAAGAAACAGATCAAATTTTGAGAAGATAACCCAGGTTGCCCTAAAAGTACGAACGCAGGTATATGATTTCAATTTCAAAGTTATGCAGTGAGGGATTTAAGGGACCTTAAATTTATAGGAAGAAATTTTCGCAACATTCAATTTGACGGTTCGGACCTCGAAAATTAAGAATTTCGCGATTGATTGAGGACATTTTTGGTCCAAAATATAAGCTAATTCAGCCATAGGGGTAAATCACTCAAAATTAGCTAAAAGATTCCAGTGCCCTTTCCCAGTGAAGATAAGCAGGTGTATTTAGGCAGTGTATTTTTCCTGAGTGTTTCTCTCATTTCGTACTAATTTTTCATAATGGAGAATGACCGAAATGTTTTTTCGAAGGGAATGTTATATTTGGTGGATAGCGAAAAAGGATTAAAGTGATAGCGAAACCAGTTAAAAAACGTAGTTATTGTAGTCAAAACGATAGAATAACAAGCATTTTCACATCCTGTTTGAAAATTTATACTAGTTTAATGGGATAAACTTTCGCGGGGATTAAATTTCGCGGATTTGGGTGTCATCCGCGAAATTAAGTCCCAATGGAAATTTGGAAGGGCCTCGACGAAATATTTCTAAACAAAACTCAAAATATATCAAATATATACTAATTGGATGGTTACTTGCATCAAAGAGGCGCAAATAATGTGTATTTCAACAACCAACATGCATGATTTGACAGTAAAAGTCACAAAATCGTCAAAATATTGCCACCCAATAGTGCCACCCGCGAAATTTTTGAATTGAATTGAAACCACGAAATTTAATCCCCGCGAAAGTTTATCCCATTAAAGTATTATCTATGGGTTTTAATGCACCCTCAAAAGGCAAAAGACTAACTTTTAATTATTA
>NW_027103833.1:675989-712214 GCF_902728285.1 Clytia hemisphaerica | reverse complement strand
TTCTCAACTTCAGTTGAGTTAGAATCTGAGAATGTGTTGTGTGTGTGTGTGTCTGTGTGTGTGTGTATGTCCCAAACTTTGGGCCCTGGAGACTCAAAAATTGTCGATTTGGCTGAAAATTTGGCCACTTTTCCTTGGGTGAATATGGGGGTGTTTTTTTTTTTCATTTTTTCAAAATTTTGATTTTTGGGGCCTGGGGACGAGTTTTCGCCAAAACGAGGTTTAAAAACTTTGGGGCAGCCTGCAGACTTCAAAAAAAACTTCGGATTTGGCTGAAATTTTGCACACTTGTTCCTTGGGTGAATATCTGGGGGTGTTTTTTTCATTTTTCAAAAATTTTGATTTTTGGGGCCTGGGGACGAGTTTTCGCCAAAACGAGGCTAAAACTTTGGGGCAGCCTGGAGACTTCAAAAATTGTTCGATTTGGCTGAAATTTGGCACACTTGTTCCTTGGGTGAATATCTGGGGGTGTTTTTTTCATTTTTTCAAAAATTTTGATTTTTGGGGCCTGGGGACGAGTTTTCGCCAAAACGAGGTTAAAACTTTGGGGCAGCCTGGAGACTTCAAAAACGGTCGGATTTGGCTGAAATTTTGCACACTTGTTCCTTGTTATCATAAAATAAGAAAAGATTTAAAAATAAATAAAAATAAAAATGGCTACTGCAACTCCTAAGACAACGGCAATTTCCACATCCACCCGACCATCAACCCCCACCGCCACCCAACCATCATCATCCTCCACCATCATCCAACCGTCAACCCCAAAGCACACACCTTATAATCGCCCACCAAAAAGAAACATTTTGTTCACACCTACACACCTCCAATCGCCTCCACTGAAGAAAATTTTTCAGCAGAGTCCCTCTGAAGTGGTGGACAGCAAAAGCTCCGAAATACAGGACATAGTTAACCGAATCAAAAGAAGACAAATAGAAAATATGAAAGATTTGGAGCTCTTGGAGAAGCAAAATCGCCTGCTGAAAGCTCGAAACAAGGAGCTAATGTTCCAACTAAAGCTTGCCAAAAAAGCTGAGGAAGATCAAAACAAAAAGGAAGAAGAAATTCTTGTTGACTTGTTTGGCAGTGATTTTTGAAATTTTTGCTGTCTTGTCAGAAGTTAATATTATGTTCAATATTTTTCCCATTTTGTTTAAACTAGATTTGTTTCACTAGACTTGTTACACTAGACTTTGCTTAAGTTCCGCCAATTTAGTTTTTTGATTTTAGCTTCATTCTAGTGCTTTGTGGGGGCTATTGTGTTGTTTCAGTCAAGTTTTGGGTCTATAAGTTTAAGATTCTTTTTTTTTAAGTCACCAATATTTAGGTCTTTCAAGTGTTTTTCATTTCTATTATCAGATTTAACAAAACAGTAAACAATAACAGTAAAAATTCAAGTCTCAATCAGTGATAAATTGGAAAACTTCATCAACTTGGATTTGGGAATTGGATTCCCATGGTCAGTAATATTTATCTAATTTATTGTAAAGCTTTTTGCAAAATAGAAGGCATAAGGATGACAGATTTAAGATAAACCCAGATGATATTTGTCAGTTTTCTCTTAGATTTGACTTGAGGGTGCCATCGCCTGTATTCTGTTTATTTATCAGACATTAATAACTTGTTCCTTTTCCATTTTTCAGGCTCACAGTTGCTGGCTTGTTTTGATTATAGTCTTGGTTTTGATAACAGTTTGCTGACTTTGGTTTAATTACAGTTTGCTGGCTTTTGGTTTGATTACAGTTTGCTGGCTTAGTTCTTGGCTTCAGTGTAAGGATGATAGATTTAAGATAAACCCAGATGATATTTGTCAGTTTTCTCTTAGATTTGACTTGAGGATGCCATCGCCTGTATTCTGCTGTTTATTTATCAGACATTGAAATAACTTGTTCCTTTTCCATTTTTCAGGCTCACAGTTGCTGGCTTGTTTTGATTATAGTCTTGGATTGGATTTAATAACAGTTTGCTGACTTGGTTTTGATAACAGTTTGCTGACTTTGGTTTGTTTACAGTTTGCTGGCTTAGTTCTTGGCTTCAGTGTAAGGATGACAGATTTAAGATAAACCCAGATGATATTTGTCAGTTTTCTCTTAGATTTGACTTGAGGATGCCATCGCCTGTATTCTGCTGTTTATTTATCAGACATTAATAACTTGTTCCTTTTCCATTTTTCAGGCTCACAGTTGCTGGCTTGTTTTGATTTTAGTCTTGGATTGGATTTAATAACAGTTTGCTGACTTGGTTTTAATAACAGTTTGCTGACTTTGGTTTGATTACAGTTTGCTGGCTTAGTTCTTGGCTTCAGTGTAAGGATGATAGATTTAAGTAAGATAAACCCAGATGATATTTGTCAGTTTTCTCTTAGATTTGACTTGAGGATGCCATCGCCTGTATTCTGCTGTTTATTTATCAGACATTAATAACTTGTTCCTTTTCCATTTTTCAGGCTCACAGTTGCTGGCTTGTTTTGATTATAGTCTTGGATTGGATTTAATAACAGTTTGCTGACTTGGTTTTGATAACAGTTTGCTGACTTTGGTTTGATTACAGTTTGCTGGCTTAGTTCTTGGCTTCAGTGTAAGGATGATAGATTTAAGTAAGATAAACCCAGATGATATTTGTCAGTTTTCTCTTAGATTTGACTTGAGGATGCCATCGCCTGTATTCTGCTGTTTATTTATCAGACATTAAGATAACTTGTTCCTTTTCCATTTTTCAGGCTCACAGTTGCTGGCTTGTTTTGATTTTAGTCTTGGATTGGATTTAATAACAGTTTGCTGACTTGGTTTTTGATAACAGTTTGCTGACTTTTTTTTTGGTTTGTTTACAGTTTGCTGGCTTAGTTCTTGGCTTCAGTGTAAGGATGACAGATTTACGATAAACCCAGATGATATTTGTCAGTTTTCTCTTAGATTTGACTTGAGGATGCCATCGCCTGTATTCTGCTGTTTATTTATCAGACATTGAAATAACTTGTTCCTTTTCCATTTTTCAGGCTCACAGTTGCTGGCTTGTTTTGATTATAGTCTTGGATTGGATTTAATAACAGTTTGCTGACTTGGTTTTGATAAAAGTTTGCTGACTTTGGTTTGATTACAGTTTGCTGGCTTAGTTCTTGGCTTCAGTGTAAGGATGATAGATTTAAGTAAGATAAACCCAGATGATATTTGTCAGTTTTCTCTTAGATTTGACTTGAGGATGCCATCGCCTGTATTCTGCTGTTTATTTATCAGACATTGAAATAACTTGTTCCTTTTCCATTTTTCAGGCTCACAGTTGTTGGCTTGTTTTGATTATAGTCTTGGATTGGATTTAATAACAGTTTGCTGACTTGGTTTTGATAACAGTTTGCTGACTTTGGTTTGATTACAGTTTGCTGGCTTAGTTCTTGGCTTCAGTGTAAGGATGATAGATTTAAGATAAACCCAGATGATATTTGTCAGTTTTCTCTTAGATTTGACTTGAGGGATGCCATCGCCTGTATTCTGTTTATTTATCAGACATTGAAATAACTTGTTCCTTTTCCATTTTTCAGGCTCACAGTTGCTGGCTTGTTTTGATTATAGTCTTGGATTGGATTTAATAACAGTTTGCTGACTTGGTTTTGATAAAAGTTTGCTGGCTTAGTTCTTGGCTTCAGTGTAAGGATGATAGATTTAAGTAAGATAAACCCAGATGATATTTGTCAGTTTTCTTTTAGATTTGACTTGAGGATGCCATCGCCTGTATTCTGTTTATTTATCAGACATTAATAACTTGTTCCTTTTCCATTTTTCAGGCTCACAGTTGCTGGCTTATTTTGATTATAGTCTTGGATTTAATAACAGTTTGCTGACTTGGTTTTGATAACACTTTGCTGACTTAGTTCTTGGCTTCAGTGTAAGAATAATTGATATAAGTTAAAATCCAGATTATTTTCAGCTTTCTCTTTGAAAAGTTTTACATAGTTTTATTTTTGGGTGTTTTTTTTCTTCATGACTCGTACGTATATTTTTAAATTTCATACATTAGACAAATAATCTTCGTTTTTTTGTGGTTTATAGTGACATGGTTACGCCAAGCAAGAAAAGAAAAATCAATAGCTTCAAGTTACACCAAATCACTGATACCAAAAAGAAGCGTTTGATATCAAAAGAAATCGGTCAAAATCATCAGCAACCAGTTCAACAACAATCGACAACTGGGGAAGAGAGTAGAGTCCCCTGCCACTCATCCATTCCAAACGTGCCAGTAAAATTGATGAACGAAGGAGTCAATGTTTGTTTCTTCAATGCAATTCTTCAAGGACTTGTGTCGATAAAGGGGTTTCGTGATTACCTGGAGCAAAGTGAAAATGAAAATCACATCACAAGAACACTAAAAGATTTGTACAACAAGATGAAAACACAAACAATCATCAAAACATCTGTGCACATTAGGAGCTTAAATCTTGGGAACTACACATTTGGAACTCAGTATGACGTTCCGGAGTGCCTTAATTATCTCCTTGAGCACTGCTTCCCGGTACCTAGCATGTTTGATTTCACCATCAAGGAATCTATTGTATGTGAAAGAAGGCCTGGCATTTTTGATACAGGGTGTAACAAAAGAGTTGAGAGAGACGAGAAACAGAACATTTTACAATTGATTCCGAATGATACCAACGAACAGCAATCCGTGCAAGAGTTACTGGACATCCATTTCAACGCATACGGACTTCCACAAGAAGATTATTTTTGTGACATGCGATATGGTGGATGTGGTAAACGTGGCCACTGTACCAAAGCGTCACTTCTTGCAGATGTTTCCGAATCATTGGTCATACAGCTGAAATTATTCCGATATGATATCTATGGTGAAAGCCGGAAGATCTTCCCCAACATCGTAATAGAAGAAAACATAATCCAATTTGAAAACTTCTTCTTGAAATGTATCATCTGGCACAGTGGACAGAACCCGAATACTGGACATTACACTTCATCAGTCAAACGGAATGGGAAATGGTACCTTACAAATGATCAGGATATCAGAGAGATTCCACAAGTTTCACTCTACATCAAATGATAATTCAACGCCTTATTTGTTGATTTATCAAAAATCTGAAGTCATTGACCGTGAAATACTGTCTTCTGTCCCAACTCAACAATTGGAAAGTAACTATGCTGAAAATCGTCAGATAGATCGTTTGTTAGAGGAAAATCAATCAATTCATCCTGTGGTCAAGAAAGATTTGGCATCATACTTTTCCAATCAGATATCAAAGACTGCTCAACGAAAGAGCGATTACAGAAGAAGAGAACCCGCAAGAATAGCTGAAGAAAGAAAGGAAAAGGCAAGCTTATACATAAAAGAAAAGAGATCTGCTGAATCATATCAGACAAGAAGAGAAAAAAAGAGTAAAAATGCTACACAAACCGCCACTAGCAGGAACAAAGAAACAGAAGAAAAGAAGAAACAGCGGCAACAGAAAGATGCAGCAAAGACTGCCACTAGCAGGAACAAAGAAACAGAAGAAAAGAAGAAACAGCGGCAACAGAAAAATGCTACACAAACCGCCACTAGCAGGAACAAAGAAACAGAAGAAAAGAAGAAACAGCGACAACAGAAAGATGCAGCAAAGACTGCAGTTAGCAGAAACAAAGAAACCGAAGAAAAGAAGAAACAGCGACAACAGAAAAATGCTACACAAACCGCCACTAGCAGAAACAAAGAAACAGAAGGAAAGAAGAAAAAGCGACAACAGAAAAATGCAGCAAAGACTGCCACTAGCAGGAACAAAGAAACAGAAGGAAAGAAGAAACAGCGACAACAGAAAGATGCAGCAAAGACTGCAGCTAGCAGAAACAAAGAAACAGAAGGAAAGAAGAAACAGCGACAACAGAAAAATGCAGCAAAGACCGCAGCTAGCAGAAACAAAGAAACAGAAGAATCTGAAATAACATTTCCTCCTCAAGTCACTGAAGAGCATAAAATGAGCTGTCTGACAAAATTCATCCAAGCAACATCAAATGAATCCCTGAGTGTAGTTGAATGCGCCGTATGTGCTGAATCAGTTCAAGACTTTGAAAAATTCTTCATTGAAGACGTACCAAGTAAAGAACTCCTATCTCAAGATTCGTTTGACGGTGAGATATTAGAAGAATATAAACATGATGCTTTGATCTTATCATCTAGTGGGACCGATGAACAGAATGTTGTCTGTTGCAAAGCATGTTTGCATCATCTACAAAATGGAAAGTTACCACCGTTAAGTATTGCTAATCATTTTCAATTTGGAAAAGCACCGCCCGAGCTTTGCGACTTGACCTTACCAGAAAAAATTATTGATAGCATTTTATCGCCCAAAAATGTATGTCACAACGCTTTCGGTCTTTTGCCGGTCCAGGAACTGCACAATCAGCAATAAAAGGAAATACAATCACATTTCCTCAAGACGTTGCCAAGATTGCTGAAAGTTTACCAGCGAACCCAAAAATTTTGGCAGACCATTTGAAGGTTGTTTTTATTGGTAATGGTGCTCCGTCAAGAGAACTTTTAAAAAAAGTATTCAAAGTGAGACGGCAAAAGATTTATGATGCATTGAACTTCTTAATTTCCAACCACCCACTTTACTCTGATGTCATTTTATCGTCTGTCGATCTGCCTGACGATGATGTACCTGATGCAATTCTATCCACCATAACATCACACGAAGATCCAGATGATGAGGACGGGAAGGAACACGCAAATTACACACCACAGATGGACCTCAGTGAGGCTGACAATGAAAGCACCACTTCTGATTTTGTGGTTATGGAATCATCTGGCGTGGTTGATGTCAATGGATCATCTGTGCATTCCAAAGAACAAGTTTCTGCTGCAGTCCATTCACTCCAAGGGGCAATGTACGTCCCGCATGGCGCTCTACCTGTCACAGATTACAATAACCCTGTTTTATGGGTCGGTGCCTATCCTTGGTTGTTTCCTTATGGATTAGGGGGTCCAGAAATCAAGCGCCACCCACCTGTTAGTTTGAAAACATACATCCGTCATATGTTACTACTTGCTGATAAAAGGTTTAGCATGGATATTTCTTTTAAATTCCACATCTTCAATGTTCTCCAGAAGCGCGACGTTTCTCTTCACACCTCACTTTTGATTAGAAGACCCAATTTTCATTCTTCAGCGGCTGATATTGCTAGAATCACGCAAGGAAATTTGGTACAGATGTTGCAATCTTTTGAGAATAAAACGACAATTACAGATCCAAACATTAAAACACTCATGAAAAGTCTTTCTTCAACTGGATCACACATTCGAGGTTCACCTTTTTGCAAGCAAAGCTACAGGAGGGAAATCTTTGGTTTGATGATACGTTATGGGACGCCACCATTATGGATAACAATAAGCCCCGCAGTTGTCCATTCACCAATTTTCCTCTCTTTAAATGGGAATGAAATCGATTTCAGCAGGATATCAGCATCAGATCTACCATCCACTATTGATAGAGCAAGATACGTAGCAAATGACCCTGTCTCTGCTGCTAGATATTTCAATATCGTTGTAAATGCTTTCACTTCGTATTTGTTAGGATATCACCAATCAGGTGGTGGTATCTTTGGGACATCATCAGCATACTATGGTTGCATAGAGGAGCAAGGAACTGGCACGTTACATATTCACATGCTGGTCTGGCTGGTAGGTTTTAAAGCAATTACTGATCTAGAGACTGAGCTACAGAATGATATTTTCAAGAACGATTTGGTGAATTATTTAGAATCGATCATCAAAGAAGGCTACATGGACGATGTTCAAACAGTACCTCAAGTAGAAGTTTCTGAAATATCATTGCGGAGACCCGTGAACCCCTCGACAGAAGAATTTGCTGAAGAACTTGCCAATGATGTCAATAAGCTTGTAAAAGTCGCAAATACGCACAGACATACATTCACCTGTTACAAGTATGGTAAATCACGAGAATGCAGGTTTGGGTTTCCACGTGACCTTTACCCTGAAACGGTTATAACCGAGAACGAAATCAAATTAAAAAGAACGAGCCCAATTATAAACAATTACAACCCGATCGTCATGACATGCATCAGAAGCAACCACGACATCAAGTTTATCCCTAGTGGAAAGGACGGTAAGGCTTGTGTGTTTTATATGACTGATTATGCCACCAAGTCGCAACTCTCAACCCACCAAATGCTTCCGCTTATTGCAGCTTCGAGGAAAAAAATGGATATCGCTAATGTACCAGGTGATTATATAAGCCGTTCCAAGATGTTGATTACAAAATGCCTTAATAGGATAACTACAGAAGTAGAGATATCAGGGTCGCACGTTTGTCACTTTTTATTGGGAAATTCCGACAAGAAGACGTCTCATTCTTTTGTCCGATTGAACTTGCATTCCAGTTTAGCATGGGTGCACGAAGAAATGCGACGATTCGATTGTCTTGACGAAGTATTCGAAAAACGAGGAAGATGAAGAACAACAAACACAAGTGGGCTATAACATAACACTTGGAAATGAGGGGTTGGTTTTGGTTAATCTAATGGTTGACTACATCAATAGAGGGTCAGAGCTATCCGATATTTTGTCTCTATAATTACTGCTCCAAAATTTACAAAGCTAAATTATCAGATGAAGAAAAGAGAAAACTTTCCAAAAAGACAGGAGGCAGGGGACGCAAACCGCAGCCACGATACCTTTTTGCCGAAGGTCACCCTCAATCAGAAACCCATTTACAAATTGAAAGGGCAGAAGCAGTCATCCCAGCCCTATCACTCCTACCACCCAGTGAAGATGGTGACAAGGAAAAATTTTACACTTTTATGTTGTTACTCTTCAAACCTTTCTCGAATTTTGATCAGCTATACAATGGAATTAGCTGGGAAGAAACTTATATGAACACTGACTTTAAGGAAAGTATTGGTTTTATTTGGAACATCAAAGAAATGCATATTGGTATGAAAGAAAAAGAAGAAAGCATTCAAGTGCGTAGCCCTGATGTTTTTGAAGGAAACCATGATAACGAAGAAGAAATCGATTTCACTCTTGAGGAGACTCGAAATGAAATTACACTTATTCGATCACAGGAATTAGACGTGCTAACATCCCAAGCTTTGGATATCATTGAATCTAGTGGGTGGGCCAGTCAGTCGCAATCATCGCACGAATCTTCTTCATTCGATGAATTTATCGCTCCAACATCACAGCAACTTCATTGGAAGAAGGAAATTAAGTCTCTCAATGAACAAGAAATGGAAAACATGTTTGCAAATACTTGTGAAGATACCACACTGGATGTAGATGCTTCAAACCGGACACGCGAGAACTCTATACTCTTCAATGTTGAACGTCAAGAAACAGATATTGAAAATGTCATCGATGATGTTGTGCTAGAGTTTTCTCTTAACGAGAAACAAGAAAGAGTTTTTCGACTTGCAACGTCTAACATCGTCA
Source organism: Clytia hemisphaerica (assembly GCF_902728285.1). NCBI lineage: Eukaryota > Metazoa > Cnidaria > Hydrozoa > Leptothecata > Clytiidae > Clytia > Clytia hemisphaerica. The sequence continues at coordinate 702,791 of NW_027103833.1, read as the reverse complement.
AAAGAATACGTAATGAAGATACCGAACAAGTTATGGCGTATGTTGGAGGACCTGGGGGCACAGGAAAAAGCCAAGTCATTAAGGCCATCGTTTATTTTCATGATGAATTAAAGATAAGACATCAACTTCGTTTATGCGCCTTCATGGGGACTGCAGCAAATAATATTGGTGGTAGCACAATAACCTCTTTGGCAGGACTAAGAAACACCAAAATAGCAAAACTTGAGGATAAGTGGGAGCATGTTCAGACAGTATTGCTTGACGAAGTTTCGATGGTTGGTTGTCGGCTTTTGGCTAAATTTAGCAGCAACGTCACACGTGCAAAACACAGTAATCCAGATATCCCTTTTGGTGGAATCGACATTATTTATTTTGGGGATTTCACCCAGTTCCCACCTGTCTTGGATACACCTCTGTTTTGGAGATACAACAGCAATGAAATACCTTCTTCAACTAGCCAGTCATCTATTCAAAGAGAATTGGGCAGATCAATTTGGAAACAACTAACTCATATTGTCCTTCTTGATCAGCAGATGAGGATTACCGACAAAGCTTACCAAGAATTGTTGGACCGCCTACGAACAGGTAAGCATTAAAAGCCAAATTTCGCCTAATTTTAATATTTTGCATAAAATTCACCATTAATATCATTTAAAAAGAACTATCCCTTCTTCAATAATTACTAATAACCGATAACACTTGGAATGTTTTTTCATATGAAATATTTGTTTCATGACCTTCTTTCTTCCGCGGATGTTTTCTTTTTTTTAGGGAAATCTACACTCGAGGATTACATGGTGTTATCGTCCAGGGTGATTGGATGCAATTCAAGCCCCGTTACTCCTACCAAAGATCCAATTATTGTTCCTGGCAATCAGCTAGTTCGAGAAATCAATAATTTTTTTTATTGATGACTATGCAAAATCAAATACAGTCTATGTTTCAAAGTCTGTCGATGTCAAAAAAAGAGCTAGATGAAAATGAGATATCCACATTAAAATCGCTACCAAGCACTAAAACTGATGGTCTACTTGGTCAACTTCCATTGTATCAAGGAATGCCTGTCTTTCTTACGAGGAATATATCAACTGAGCTTGGCTTGACAAACGGCGCCACAGGAGTCATCAGGTCAATTCCAACTCCCAAAAATCAAACAAATTCTCACCATGCTGGAGTTGTAGTTTTAAACGAACCATTACCTTATCTTGTTGTGGAGTTTAATCGTATCAATTTACATGGGCTAACAGGATTGGATAGAAATCATGTTCCAGTCTTCCCTGCGCATGGATCGTTTACTATCAAACCGGGAGCGAAAAGTCTCACAATCAAAAGGAATCACTTTCCGCTCGTCCCTGCCTTTGCTTGCACAGCTCATAAAAGTCAAGGGCAAACTTTGAGCAGTATTGTCATTGACTTAATTCCTCCAAAGGGGATGAAGAGGATCGATCTTAGTTTTGTCTATGTCCCTTTAAGTAGGATTAGAAGATTGTCTGATTTGACAATCCTTAGACCATTCAACCAAAATATTTTGAATCTCCCCATGGATAGCGACTGCAAAGCAATGATGGAAGATTTTAAAAACAGAGACCTCTGTAAAGATGTTTGAATGACTTGGCTGTTAACCATTTTTTAATACTTAAAATGAATTGATTTGCCGAACACTACTAGTTTTATAGCTCAAATAATTTTTTTTTCTACTTTGACAAAAAAACCTAAAAGTCGTCAAATTGCTTAAACTAAGTTCTCAGTGAAGAATTTTCTTTGGATTTTGGCTATTCAAAAATATTTTAGTTCTTGGGAAAATAAATTCTTTTAAGGTACTAACATTGATTTTAAAGTTGGAGTTACATGTAAATTTTCTGATAGTATGCTTGCTTGGTTTTCGCCATCTCATATTCTTTCAGCTCGTATTAGAATTGTATGATTTAATTAAAACTAGCATTGACAAATATTTACTGTTATAATCTTTGTGGAATTATCTTTTGTGACTTCAATAATGAGTTTTAAAGTTAGTTTGTTTTGCTACAATCGGTCCTATGAATGATTTGAAGCCACTGAAGTTGAGCCCAGTGCGTTGCGCACGTTCGACTATGAATAACGTACTACGAATTCAGTTTTATCAAACGTTCTTCGGTAATTATTTAATACTGGTCATATTACAAAAATTCATTGAAAATTTAAAAAATTAAAAGAGTCTGGTTTGGAATTCAAATCAGTCGGTACAGTAGTATAAATAGAAAATCTCAAAAAGTAGACTAAAGTTCGAAAAAAGTTCAATTGCAATGGAACTAAAATTAGTCTAGGTAATGTTCTAGTTAGTGAGTTGGGGAGTTGCTAGTTTCGAGTTGGGGAGTTCGTAAAAATTTACGGCGACCGAAAATTTTCTAATTTAAAAAATTCGCAGAGATACCTTATAGAGTTAGAAAAATAATGACACTTTCTTTTGTCATTTTATCATTGGAATTGATACACTTTTTAATAAAAATTCTGATCACATTATAAAATACAGTTACTCAATGTGATGCAGGAAATATAAATGGATATGAATTGACAGTAGAAAATAGCTTTCCATGCTCTCAGCGCACATGTTTAAGGCAAATAAGCATATTACAGGTGGTATATGTATTATACGTATTATATGTGTTATATATTACTCTCATATTACATTTACTTTGAAAATCGTACTTTTGATGTATGTTATTCTTTTTCGCTAGCCGGTAATTTTTTAACTCCCCAACTCGAAACTAACAACTCCCTAACTCGCGACTAGAATAGTTTCCAAACTCGACTAAAATTCCTTATCGACGGAATATTCTCTCTCGGTCACTATTTTCGTTGGTTGAAAATTTTGTTGAAAGCGGTTGAAAGCGATTTTTGAACTTTGTAGCAAATCTTCAGCGTTCTAATATCGGAGGAAAGTTAAAGGTGCTCTCGATAGTCGGTCGTTATATGTATATTCCCACTCCAGTTGCCAGAGAACCCAGATGATCGATAGCTGAAAGGTAAAAAAAAATGAATCAACATTCTGCCCACAATTTCTTTACTTACACTCAATATTCCAGAAGAGAGAAATCGTACCAACTTTTATGCCATAAAACCGCGAAGTTTACAATAAAATTTCGCGAATTAAAAACTAACAAAAATTATTTTAAAAGCCACTTACTAAAGATAACTGATAGAATCTTGCCACATACGGGTATTGTACAGCCAGAAGCTTAAAGAAAAGAAAAGCAAAATAGAGTACACACACTCAGGCACAATGAATTAAGCCGAAGGCTAGAAACGAATCTTCCAAAGTTGCGCGACCCACATGGTTATCATACAAATGCAAAGATTGAAAAAAGCGTTTACCGCTAGATTTTGAAAAAATGACATTTCGGAAAAAATATCATTTCTATTCAATTCTTCATCCGTTATTTGGTGAAAATTGTTGAAGCATCACTTGGTTTTGTCCGGGAAAGACATGAGATTCACTTCTAGCCCTTCGGGCTTAAAATTCAGGCTTACTTTCAGCGTAAAATTCTGAGAGCAAGAGATAGAAAAGGGAAACAAATCGAAAACTCTTGAATTCGAGGAGAACACATTGTAAAGACGTTCTTAAAAAGCTGTGTCGGAATTTACGGACGGAAATTTGGGTCGGAAATTTAGGTACAAATTGACGCACGGAATCAGGGAACCCATTCCACCCCCCGAACCGCCGTCCCGCAACTAATTAGACGAATATTTAACAAAAACAATTTATGATCTTATTCCTATTTTAATGAGACATGAATTATGACGGTTTTAGTTTGCAGTAAAAAGTAACCGTTCTTATTCATGACCAATAGTAGAATCCTTTATATTTGGAGTAGAAGGCGCCCCACACTCGCGCCTTGGCATGACCCAAAAATTGGGTCAGGCTGGTCCACCACACCAACAGAACGTTACCTTTGAATTACGATACTCGGTTTACTATAATCGATTCAGTCAACTCCATGAACAATTGAAACAAAACCCCACTCCCCCAAAATATTTGGATGCTGGATCAAAGTAACAAGCTGCAACTCTGATCTTCTGTTGACTGTATATTACATCAATAAATATGAACGAAAAGATAAATTTCAACCACTCCCAAAAAAATTGACAACTGGATCAAACAGGCTGTCTTCTGTTGACTGTACATGAATTAATACGAACGAAAAGATAAATTTCAACCACTCCCAAAAAATTTGACAACTGGATCAAACAAGCTGTCTTCTGTTGACTGTACATGAATTAATACGAACGAAAAAGATAAGATTTAACCACTCCCCGAAATATTCGATTACTGGTTTGAAGTAGTGAGATTTAATTATGAACACTAACTATGTTTGATTAAAACAAAAATTCCAAAAGACTAATATTAACCTGAAAACCGCTACTATATACAAAATAATCAAAATCCAAAGTGATGCGGGATTGTCATCTGAAAACAGAATAATTCAAAGGTAACATTCCGTCCTACTGGTGGTCCCGAGTTAACAAGATTATGTACCTTTGATTCTATGAATTGGAATTATGCACCTTTTTCAAATCTGCGGTGGTAATTCAGACTCTTCGGATAAAAAACTCGTTTACCCAATGAAACAGGCATGTTTTAACCGCTTTAGTTGCGTAAGCCAATTATGAGAAAAAACCGTGGAGCCCACTTCAATTTCATAGAATCTTAATAATTTGCATCTCATCATTCAATATTGTACTCCATCTAACTCCTCCAAAACTGGTATCCTCGCCACACACGAACTCTGCAATCAAACCGTTATAAAAAGTAAAAGAAAGGATCAAGTCACGCAAGACCAAAGATCTATAAACAAGATAAAAAACCACGACCGCCTTCCATGATGAGAAAGACTGTCGTCACCCATCCCAAAAAATCAAAATTTCAATCCAACCACCAACAAACAAAAGAAAAGTAACACCAAAATGCCAGCCCGGAACACAAAGACTGTCAATATATTCAGGAACGGCTGTAGCTGCCAGGTCATTCAGGAACACCATAGTTGCAAGCACAACCAATTCAGGAACACCATAGTTGCCAGCACAACCAATTCAGGAACACCATAGTTGCCAGCACAACCAATTCAGGAACACCATAGTTGCCAGCTCATTCAGTAACAAAACTGCAACCTCATCCATAAAAACTAACTGTCAGCCACCCGCAAATAACAAAAATGTAATCCCATCTAGCAGCACTGAAACCCCCACCCACCTGCAAACAACTAAATTACAAGCCAGCCCCATCTAGCAGCACTGAAATTGTCGGCCACCCACAAACAGCAATACTGGAACCCCATCTGGCAACACTGAAACTATCGCCCACCCGCAAACAGCAATGCTGGAACTCCCCATCTAGCAGCCCCGAAAATGTCAGCCACCCACAAACAGCAATGATGGAACCCCATCTGGCAACACTGAAACTATAACCCACCAACAAACAACAAAACTGCAACCCTACCCAGAAACAACAAAACTGCAACTCCATCTGGAAAAACCAAACCATTACCAATCTACAAAAAAATCGAACTGTACACCAACCCAGGAAAAAAACCACTAACCCACCATACATTATTAAAACTGCCATACATCTAAGGAACAGTGAAGTGCAATTGATTCGGTACATAATCGTGTTTTCTTAAATGTTTTGGTCTACTTGATCATAAATACTGAACAAATTTTAGTATCTGAATTATCATTGAGAACAACTGGAAAATGTGAAAAAGACCTTCTATTAATGCAAGTCGAAAGATGTGCTCTCATGGTAAACTGGTTATAAATGATTTTTTCAGGGGATCTCCCACTGGCAATATCGAAAGCATAAGCAATGACGAAAATACCACAATCTGTTGAACCAGCCTGTTTTGAAACTGGTTTATATTGAACTTTTAACTGACCATCTTTCATAAAGTTTTTATAGCATAGCAATAACTGTAGTTTCAAATCATCTGTAGGTTCATCATAAAGGCTATCGTATACAAAAACGTTGCCCTCTTTTGACGATGACAAAACCCAGTGGGAACCACCAGCATGATGAACTTGGATGCTATCAACCTCGAAATCTACTGCTTTGAACTTTGACAATTGACTTTTGGATTTCAAAGTTTCTTGGAGCCCTTGAAGATGAGGAAATTGTGTTTTCAATATATCAGTAGCTTTCTTGACAATAACACCACTAACCCATTCACCGTTCCTTAACTTTTTCATGGCATCCTGAAAGATCTTTTCGTCGCTACGGTCAGCACTTCTCTCTTCAGTGTCAGAAGAAATTACAACATCGACATCAACCGCAGCAGAACCTTCCTTTTTATTCAAAGACAGTGTTTTATCAAATGAAAATGCCTTAAGTATGGATTTCGACTTTGCAGAAACAGAGACAGGTTGCTTCGTTCGCTTTCTTTTAGAAGGGATTGGTGTCAGGGTTGGATTAGATGATTTTCGCTTTGCAGAAGAAGAGGTTTGATGAGAAGACTTTCCGTCTTTCAAAGCGAACTCCATAAAAGATGAGTTTTGAGAGGCAAATACCTTTTCGCTACATTTGAAGCCCATTCTCTTACTAAAGTGGATTTTACGATCAAAACAAGATTGGTTGAGCCACACTGGAGAGTCTTCTTTCCCCTTGAATTTCACAAGATACAAATACTCTTCACTTTTTGGATCTATCTTCTTATCAATGATATCCTCTACCTCGTAAAATTCTGCAGGTAGCAGGTTTTTCGAAACACTTTGAGCAAATTTACGATCAGCAGCTTCCTTGAGAGTTTGTTCAGCCTCTTCCAAAACACTAAGCGATTTTTCCAGTATACTAAATTGGTTGGATTTGTTACAAGACATTTTGACTTCTCCTAAAATATTGCAAACATTTATCCAACTGCTAACAAGGATTTTCTGAGGCAACACATACAAATTTTGTTCCGACTTTTTAAGAGGAATGAGTTGGCATGTTACACCGTAATCCAAATTAGAAGCACTCTTGACACTTTTGCCACTCGAATTTAAAGCTGCGACTTTGCAAATGGTGATCTTTCCTGAAATCTTTGCAACAACAAACCTGAAAAGAATGACATTGTGACTTTCATTTATCTCTTTTCTATCTGGAAGAAACTTCGATGCAATGTGCCTACGTGAACGTTCTCTTGAAACAAACTCTCTTGGGATCAGCAATTTCAAAGCCTGTGCCAGATGAATCTCTTTCTTTTCTCCATTGATTATTTTTGAAAGAAACCACTTTCGTCCTTCGGAATTTACACCTTCGGTCTTGTCATCATTTGACTCAAGATCGGTCAACATCTCGTCAGGGATCAATTCTTCATCTTTGACATTGTCACTGTCTTTATCTGAGTCCCAAATCTTACCAATATCTTCAGGATTGAGATATTTAGTGATAAGATTTTCTTCACTCACAGCATCCTCAACAAAAAGTTCTGCAGGATTCATCTTCAATTTCTCCATGGCGTATTCCTCACTTACAGAGCCATCAAACATGTTTTTCTTTGGAACTCCATTCTTAAACTCAGTCAAAAAACTCAGACTAACCTTCTTTTCCTTCAAAAATTTCAAACCTTCCTTGCAATATTCTCTATACAAGTCGATACCCTTATCAACACCCTTTTTGAAGGCAATCGTCAGCTGCTTCTGAAAATCAGCATAAGACTCGGGATACATATAATCAGATTTGGCTGCCTTTACAAGCTTGTCTGATAGTCTTCTCCTGTTTGTTGAACTTTGTTTTTTTCCTCCAGCCGCTATTATGTTATCCAAGGCAGTATGATTAGTTTGCACCTTTGAAATCTTACTCATGATTCCTGCTAATGTCGGCTGTGCATCTAAAGATTGCAACTGGTTTGTTTTTCCTTGAACCTCGCTTATGATCCTCTCAGTAGTTTTGGTGCCACAATTGGAAAGGGGGAGCATCGATGTGCCCTTATCTTTAAAATGAGCAAACATGGCTAACATGTGACACGTGCCAGCAGCGAATAAAATTTCAGCAGTTTTGAAACATCCATAAGTGAGAAAACTACCCCGTTTAGAAGCATTTTTAGCTGCCCCTGCAACAGCGCTCAATCTCTTACCTTTAAGCTGCAATATTTTCCTCCAGATTCTAAAAATAGTTATTCCCTCTGACAAACTTTCCATTATTGAAATAGGGTCACATTCTGGAAAAAGAAATGGTCTGAACAGAGCTACCACACCTTTGATGTATAAAGATGTCCCACTTGAGCCTGGAACATGCTCCCGCAAAAGATCTGCAATTCTATTGGTGAACACCTTCAAAGCAGCATCACAATTTTGATCAAGGAAGCGAGCAAAAAGCAGATCATTGTTTGAAAAGGTGCAAAGATGACCATTACCAGAATCATCAAGAATGATCTTCAGTTCTTGAAGATGATTAATGGATGCAATGTGAGTATTAGATGAATTTGGAAATAAGTTGAGATCTAATGTCTCGTACTTCAAACATTTGAGGAAAAGGCGAAGATTGTGGTCATAATCCAAGTAAGCAATCGAAGGTAAAGGACCAAAATATGGGGCAGCATACTGGCTTGCTCCAGCATCCAATGTCAAATACTTGACGTCTTTTTGGAAAGCTTTAGTTAAAGGTGTCATTAAAGTGACAGCTGCAGCTAATTGAAAGCCGGCAGAATCCGAGGCATGACCGACAAGATTGATCGGTTTTTTTCGCCACTCTCCAGATGGTGATAAAAAGCATTTTTGTCTAACAACATCCCAAATTTTCAAAAGATGCAGAACGGTAACCTGAATTAGCAGTGGGCCAGATTAGATATATCAAAGGTTTAGACTCTACTCCTGATGCAGAAAGTAAATTGTGGATGGCTGTATCTTTAGCCAGTTGATTTTGCTTGATTGTTTTGGTGACATAATTTTCCAGAGCAGAAAACTCATCTACAAATCCTTCTTTCTTGACAATATCCTCCAAAAAGACTCTCGAATTATCCCACTTGCTGATATCTGGATCCCAACATTCACCAATGATTTCGATCCTTTCATCCTTCCCAACAACAGCAGTGAGAAACCTCAAAGTTCTTGCTTCATCTGTGGCATCAACAACCGGTCCCCCATCGTACAACACCGTGCCATTTTCAAACACCTTCTCATTTAACCCCAGACAAAGTTGAGTCTGCTTCCCGTGAGACTTGGCTAATGTTTTACCCGGTAAACCAAATAGATCCTGAAGTAAGCTGTACTTATTGGGGCCTAAAGAATTGTGAAAAAACGTAGCAATATCTTTAATTACTGGTTTGAATTTGTGATTAACCCCAGATTTCAGTTTCCCTAAAACATTTGTGATGATTTCTTTTTTTATTGTTTGGTTGATGCTTTGCTTGAGTAAGAATACAAGGTCTAGAACTAGCTTTTTAACGTCGTCATTTTCGCAACTTTCAAGTAAAAGTTTTTGCCAGTTTGTTTTACTGTAAATCATTCTTCTGTATTCTTTGTTTTCTTTCACTAACGCTTCATTCCTTTGAAAGGTTTCATGAAAGTGTTTTTCCTTTTCACTTTTAGTGTAATAATCTTTTCTCATGCCTTTTTTCCCAACCCTTGATTCACTTGTAGGAAGTGAGGCTTTATTTTCACGACTTTTCAATACTTTGTTGAGATCTTTTAGCTGTCGATGGCAATTCTGACAAGTGTAAGGGTGTGGGCCAATATTTACTGCAGATCCTAAGCATGGAGGATCAAGTGATTTTATACCGCCTTTAATTGTGACCGTCTCACCTTGAATTAGTATTTTCTGGTTGTTTGCTGGGACAAAAACAGATCTGCCAGATCGAAATTCAAGTTCCCTGCATAATTTAGCATGCTCTTCGGAGTGATTTTTTTTCCAGTTTGCAAATATATTACAGTCTTGATGATGAGCTTCACAATTTTTCCACAATTTCTGTTCTTTGAAAAAGGTCTTAGGTGATTTGCGCCTTATTGACTGATCGTCTTCAAATGTAGTAACTATTTTTTGGTCCCAAACAAACATACAAGGAACTTGTTTACCCTTTTCTGATATCAAATCTTTAAAGTAGTTCGAAACATGTTTTTTAGATTGTTGATGCGTGATAACTTTTTCTGATTCTTTTGATTGACTTTTCAAAAATTCAATTGCGTTAATGTGATGGTTTGCATTTCCATGTTCGTACAGTTGGCGACAGCCTTCCAGTTTCCCTAAGCGTGTTTGACAGCCTTTGCCAGTTGTTTTCAGGTAAAAAGAGTACAATTCACACACTTCACACTTAAACAACAGTTTTGAAGCACTGCTCAGAGAAGAAAATTGTGGTATTGGAGTACCAGGTTCAATATAATCAATAAATTGTTTTACAAGATTTCCTGCTGGGATTGGTGGAAAAGAAGCACATAAAAAAACGTTCATTTTTAACTCTAGAAAACCTTTATAAGATTTTGCCCTGTCTATTATATTTGCCATTTTCTCTTTTTCGCAACCAGATATCGGAAATTTTGCATCAAGGAATTTTTCAGAGCTATCAAATTGGCATGATGGTAGGTTAGAAGGCGTAATTGTTTTGTAATTCTCATAAAATCTTGAAAAGACCAAATTGTCATAGTAAAGAGATTCCTTTACTTTTCTAAAAGAAAACTGTTTTGCAGGGTATGTTGATAATGTGTCAGACGATCTTTTCTTTGTTTGGCTTTGTTTAAAATAATCAACAAAAGAATTCTTTTTTTTTGTTTCTTGAGTATCATTGTGAATCTCACACTTTGCAGGTTTAGATGAGGACGGGGACTTGTTGCCAAAAGGGTTGTTGTCCAATTTTTTATCAAAAGGTTTTTCCGAAACAGGTTCAATTGGATATTTCCCACTGTTGGTTTCTTCCACTGCAACATCGCTACTTTCATCGCTACTTTCATCCTCAGAAGTGAAACGATCCTCACCTTCAAGAAAACTACTTTTTGGACACATAGGAGAGATGCTGGAGTCACTGACAGAATAGGCATCGAACTCAAAATCAGAAATGGAACCTGGAACATTCATTTCCTCAACCCCATTTTCACTCATATAAGAATCACCTGGTAAACTTAATTTTCCTTGGACTATTGGTGTTTTATCTGCAATTGATGTATCTTTAAGGTCTGAACAAGTTTCTAAAGGCAAACAATCATTGTCCCAGTTGGACATTGTTTCTTCGTCAGCTACACTTTCAGCATTCATTCCTTCATGGGACATGGATAGCTCTTGACATGTTCCAACCGTTTTAATCACAGAAACTTTATGGGCAATGCTCAAATCCCTCCTCAACTCAACTCTAAATACCTTCAAAAATTTCTTTCCATGTTTCCTGAAAATTTTCGAAGAAACTTGACACCCTTCTCCATGAAAATTCTTTTAATTTCATTTTCTAAACAATCATTATCAACCTCCTCACCAAAAGGAAAATGGAAATGCCTGAAGCTTTCTTTCAACTTGTTCAACAAGACGTACTTGTTCTCATTAAATGAAACACACTCATCAAACCATGAGTTTACGAGCTTAGAAGCCATAATGAAAAATTGTAAAAAGAAACACCTGGATAGTTGCAAACCCAAGTTCTTTGATATCAGCTCAACGTTGTTTCATCTTCACTTTCATATTGTCACCTGTGTGAGTAAAAAGTTTTAGAGATGAAGACAAGAAATAAATACTGGACTCTACTCAATCATTATCAAAAGAATATTAGATGCAATTAAATAAATCAAATTCATATAATATAAATATATTTCCTGTCCTGTTTTACTTAAAATCAACTTCACTTTTTAACAATATTAAACTTCAGATGAGCTCACTGGTGCTTGCCTTAACACTAAGTGGGCTAGGTACAATCTGTCGATATGATTGAAGTTTGTATAAATTGTGTCCTGTTTAAAGCGACATTCAGCTTGAAGCTTCATGGGTTCAATCTAATTTGTGCATAATGATCAAGATTACAAATCTACAAACTTTCAAAGAGCTTTGAAGAATGAGGTGAAAATTAAAGAGAATTGATGACTGTCTGGTACCCTTATTATTTGATACAGTTTGATAGTCAATTTTAATTGAGTTTCTAACTAAGTATCTTTTTGGCCCTGCCATTTTACCCCACAGCCTAATTTTGGGATTATGCCTATTAGGGTCGTAAATATAACACCAAAACGTACAAAAATCACAATTTAATTAATTTAAGGCCTAAAAAAAGTAAATTGACTAAAATTTGTTGGTATTAAGTAGTTGGAATCACTGATTTTTGTGAAACATTGAATATATCAGCCCTTTTAAATGCCAGTTCTTTTAATGCCCGAAAATAACCCCAATAAGGGTTGGCGTTAAAGGTCTAATAATGTACCATCAAACTATAGTATACAAATCATTTCTTTAATTAACCTTTCCAGTGCGCAACATTTTTTATAGAAATACGTCCAAGTGAACATTCGATTTGATTTAGGGCAAAAATTATGAGGCAACACAAAAGGTATATGAAAAATCAATGTTTCTAAAAAGTCATTTTTGTTCAAATCTTCAAAATTTTATAGATCTCTAAAAAATTAATCAAAAACACTTTTTTTTATAGCTAAATAATACAATTCTATACTTTTTGGTCAGCCCAAGCTGAGCTTTCAAATCGGCTTTTTCCATGCTGCGTCCGTGTTCAAAAAAGTGTTTCCCCGATTTACGTTTTCGGCAAAACATTCCCGAACGGATTTCTAGAACCTTGTATCGCTAATGGCTAGCGCTAAGTAAGTATTAGTTGTTATTCTGATCGGAATACACCTGCTCTCAAATGATTACGCCAGTATCGACAAAATAACAATGAAAATCCTGCCTATTGTTTTGTATGCGCCAATGAAAATGTTTTACGCAATTACATTACGTCATTTTTTATTACTTTTTTTTGTAATATAAAAACATTTGCTTTCGCGCATATTTTCGATTAATTAGCTCTGTCGGTAGAGCATCAGACTCAGAGCCAGATGGTCTAGGGTTCGATTCCCCCACATGTATTTTTTTTTCTTTTCTAAACTTATCTATCCACAGGGATAAAAAATATTTCAGACCTAATCAAAAACATTGATTTTTCAAGCACTCCTTGGCTTTATAACGGTCCAGACGGTCCTCAGTCTTGAGGTACAGATCATAATTTTCTGAGCTTGAAAACGCCTTCAAAAAGATAAAAACAGAATGTCAAACAAAAAACGAGGCTCTATGAATATTTTTAACCTTAAATATCAATTGATTTTCACTAGATTTTCATACTCCTTGTTGATATTTTTCTTTCTAAAAGTCTAAAACAGACTTACCAGGTTGGTCCCCCATCCAAGTATCGTCCCGCCCTGCCCCGACGATGCTTAACTAGCTGTTAACAAAATTTGCACGGAAGATGATGGAGGACGAGAAAATTATCTTTTTAAATAGCAGATCTTGTTGTTGTCCTTTAATCTTTTGATACTTTTGATACAATTTTCATCCAAAATCTGCCTTTGAATCACAAAGTTCCAATACACTTTCCTCGAGATATACATGGGTGAATATTTGGCAAAAAGGGGTACAGGGATGCTCCGGGAGGGGGGGGGGTACTTAGGTTTGCGAGGTGACAGGTATGTCCGAGGCAAAAATCGAAAATCGCCCCTTTGAGAGACAAAATTTTGATGATTTTAGGACCCTTTGAGAGACTTTTTCCCTAAATTTAGTTTAAAAGTCTGTACTAGACGGACACGGTCCTCCGCCTACTTTGAACTGTTAAAAATTGGTTGGCTAGTCAGACAGGCTAATAACGTTTTTTCTGAAACAAATATTCTTTTGACACTTTTTGTCGGGCAAAATTGGTTTCGGAAAAACTGGAGCAATCATGGACTAGAACATGTCGGATGCATGACTTTTGAAGACTCCTCCCCCCAGTTTGTGAAATCATCATTCTGAGCAGTTTTCCAAGAGAAAAATAAATAAAATCTGTATTTTCAATTAAATAAGACAGGCTATGAATTTTCGCATAGGAAATTGATTTTGTGTGTTTCTCAAGGGAATAATAATCTTCTTTTTCAAAAAGAAAAATCCAACTAATGATTGCTCAAGGAATTTCAGTTATTTTGTTTTTTTTGCAAGGGAAATACATGTTTTTTCTTTTATAAGCATAGCGTTTATAAGCATATGCAGGCTCAGTTTTTGGTACCTAAACAATGGCTCTATTGTTTGAGAACAATAGAATGCTAAGCATAATGCAAGCCTGATGTAGGGGCAGACACTTGCTTATTAAAAAAAACATGTACGTCTTTTCTTTCAAAAGAAAATCAATAAAGTGCTGTGATTTTCCTTGGAGAATACATGTTTTTTTTTTTATAAGCATAACGCTTAAGCATATGAAGGCTGAAATTTGCAGAATTCCTAAGCATAACATGAGCATATATGTCAGCCTAAAATATTTTTCAAGTGGTCATTTTTATCTGTTTAAAAAGGTTTTGTAGAGGTCAAGTAAAAAATAAGACATTCCACGGCAAGCTAACATTCCACTGCTCCCAAAATCTGAACAAACTTTTACAAAATTTCAGAAATTTCATAAAAAACTTGGCTCGGGGTGAATCATAAGCATGATTCTTAAGCATATAATAAGCATAAACTATGCCTGGATGCTTTGAGAACTTAAGCATACACGAGCCTGACCAAGGGGCATACACTTGCTTATAAAAAAAAACATGTACGACACAAATGATTTCCTTTGGAAATTAGAATGGTTTCCTTTGGAAATTAGCTATAGGGAACAATTGATTTTCCTTGGAAAGTATGTAATGGTTAATTTTCCTTGAAAAATACGTGAAAATTGATTTTCCTGGGAAAGAACGGAACAAAGGATTTTCCTTGGAAAATACGGACCAGTGATTTTCCTTGGAAAATACGCAACAACTAATTTTCCTTGGATAATACGCAATAACTAATTTTCCTTGGATAATACGCAATAACTAATTTTCCTTGGATAATACGCAATAATTAATTTTCCTTGGAAAATACGCAACAACTAATTTTCCTCAGAAAATACGGAGCAGTGATTTTCCTTGGAAAATACGGTCTAGTGATCTTCCTTGGAAAATACTCTTAGGTGCCAAATAAACGGGGGGGGGTTGGAAAATTTTCGAAATTTTGATAAACGGGGGGACCTAATTGCCGGGGGGTTGGAAATTGTACTTCTGAAACCCCCAAAATCGAAAAATTAACAAGCAGGTGGGCCCGTTTATTTGGCACCTAAGAGTACGCAATAACTAATTTTCTTTGGAAAATACGCGATAAGTAATTTTCCTTGGAAAATACGGGACAACTAGTTTTCCTTGAATTAATTATTTTAATCTTCTTATCTTCTAATCTTTCTTATCATTTCGGGCTGACCTTCCAGCACAGCTGGTTTATTAAGAGTCATTTGAACATCTGAAATACTTTGGACATATTTGTTTCACTTACTATAAATGCTGTAGATGCTATCTGATTTTAGCAGATATGCTATGAAATTCCATGAAAACTTTGAAAATGATAGCAAATATTGCAAGTTTTGTTGTCTGCTATCTTGACGATCCCTGGTTGTGCTTTAAAATTTAAAAAGTAACTTTCAATCAATTGTTTATTCACAGCTGTGTGGCCCCTTTTCCACCATTATGAAAATAACTGCTATTTTGATCTCAGATATAGACCCGTGCATGGAGCAAACTACAGTTGCAGCTCTTCACTCTTCTAACTTTATTAGTTTAGAGTCAGCAATCAGGCTAAAAAAACATCATCCAGTCTGATTTAAGATGCAAATGTTTACTGCGAAGAAACTGGAAGAAATTGCAATCTTTGCTTTGCTTGCAGAAGGTTGAAGTTTTACTATTTTTGCTGATAGGGAGTTTGCAAGTTTATTTACAAAAAAGGGCTAAGGTTTTGGAGACAAAAAATTGAAATGAGAGCACTTATAGTAAATATAGCAATAATAGTGATGAAACAAATCGGCCTTTTAATTTAAGGTCTTGAAGACAAAAATATACGTCTTTTGGGCTGGAAAGCTTAAAAAGTAAGATAAAAATCTCCAGAACCAATTTTCTCTAGACAGTCACAGACAATTGTGTACCCTTTAACTGCACCTTGAACCCCAATTTAATAATCAGCTGACTACACAATTTTTTTCTATTAATATAGGTCTTTTCATCTGAAAATAAAGTACTCTTAGGAATAAGTCCCAATCTAAGGGTGATATATTCTTAAAATATTCTTCTTTTTCATTTATCTGTATCAGAGCTAGTAATCCAACCATATCATTATAAAGCAAAGCATCTTCTGTTAAAAGTTACGCTTACACAAAAAAGAAATATTGTTTCTGGAAATGCGAGTGACAAAAAAAATCTCACTCAGACAACACAAAATAATTTTTTTACATTTTAAAGATCGTTCTACTGTTTCAAGAAGAATATTTGTTTGACTGATTTTCTTCGCAAAAATTATGCTTTTTCCATACTTTCAAGGACGAATACTGTTTGTGTTAATTGAATAAACATCAAAATAAAAAAAGATTTTACAGCCCGGGTGGCTGCCAAAATAAATATTCATCTGGTCGATTTCCAGAAACAAGAGAATTTTGACCTAATTTCTTTTAATTTTCTTAATATCTCACTCTCAACACTCACCCGAATCTTGGTACTATTCTTATAAACAAGCCTGTATATATCAAGTGAATCAGATTGGCTTTAGCTCCCCCAAAACAACAACAACTTTTTTTTGATTCAGATAATGAGATTGTATGACAAATACTGGCTACACTGAAACCGTTCCCTACACTTTCTTTTCAAAGAATTTGTTCTCTATTATCTTAAAAATAAAAAAGAACAATGTCATTGATAAAAAGTACGCAATGTATTTAAAATTTCTTTGATTAAGCGTGAGAGACTGTGTGCCAAAGCAAGGACAACCTTTTGACAAAGGCGATGCTAAGCACTCCACACAGCCTGGGCTAGTATATTAACTTGTTTTTGGTATGAAAGAGAAGGAACTGTGTGCCAAAGCAAGGACAACCTTAAAAAGGCGATGCTAAGCACTCCACACAGCCCTTTTCCCAACCCCCAACCCCCAATTTCATAAAAACTTTGATTGCGAAGTGGATCAGTTTAGCTTTAGCCCCAAAACAACAACAACTTTATTCTTGATTCAGAAAATGAGATTGTATGACAAATACTGGCTATGCTTATACCATTCCCTACACTTTCTTTTCAAAGAATTTGCTCTCTATTTATTATCTTGAAAATAAAAAAGAACAAATGTCATTGATAAAAAGTACGCAATTTATTAATTTCTTTGATTAAGCGTGAGAGACTGTGTGCCAAAGCAAGGACAACCTTTTGACAAAGGCGATGCTAAGCACTCCACACAGCCTGGGCTAGTATATTAACTTGTTTTTTTTTGGTATGAAAGAGAAGGAACTGTGTGCCAAAGCAAGGACAACCTTAAAAAGGCGATGCTAAGCACTCCACACAGCCCTTTTCCCAACCCCCAATTTCATAAAAACTTTGATTGCGAAGTGGGTTAGTTTAGCTTAAGCCCCAAAACAACAACAACTTTATTCTTGATTTAGAAAATGAGATTGTATGACAAATAATGGCTATGCTGATACCATTCCCAACACTTTTTTTCAAAGAATTTGTTCTCTTTTATCTTGAAAATGAAAAAGAACAATGTCATATTGATAAAAAAGTACGCAATGTATTAAATTTCTTTGATAAGCGTGAGAGACTGTGTGCCAAAGCAAGGACAACCTTTTGACAAAGGCGATGCTAAGCACTCCACACAGCCTGGGCTAGTATATTAACTTGTTTTTGGTATGAAAGAGAAGGAACTGTGTGCCAAAGCAAGGACAACCTTAAAAAGGCGATGCTAAGCACTCCACACAGCCCTTTTCCCAACCCCCAATTTCATAAAAACTTTGATTGCGAAGTGGGTTAGTTTAGCTTTAGCCCCCAAACAACAACAACTTTATTCTTAATTCAGAAAATGAGATTGTATGACAAATACTGGCTACACTGAAACCGTTCCCTACACTTTCTTTTCAAAGAATTTGTTCTCTATTATCTTAAAAATAAAAAAGAACAATGTCATTGATAAAAAGTACGCAATGTATTTAAAATTTCTTTGATTAAGCGTGAGAGACTGTGTGCCAAAGCAAGGACAACCTTTTGACAAAGGCGATGCTAAGCACTCCACACAGCCTGGGCTAGTATATTAACTTGTTTTTGGTATGAAAGAGAAGGAACTGTGTGCCAAAGCAAGGACAACCTTAAAAAGGCGATGCTAAGCACTCCACACAGCCCTTTTCCCAACCCCCAATTTCATAAAAACTTTGATTGCGAAGTGGATCAGTTTAGCTTTAGCCCCAAAACAACAACAACTTTATTCTTGATTCAGAAAATGAGATTGTATGACAAATACTGGCTATGCTTATACCATTCCCTACACTTTCTTTTCAAAGAATTTGCTCTCTATTTATTATCTTGAAAATAAAAAAGAACAAATGTCATTGATAAAAAGTACGCAATTTATTAATTTCTTTGATTAAGCGTGAGAGACTGTGTGCCAAAGCAAGGACAACCTTTTGACAAAGGCGATGCTAAGCACTCCACACAGCCTGGGCTAGTATATTAACTTGTTTTTGGTATGAAAGAGAAGGAACTGTGTGCCAAAGCAAGGACAACCTTAAAAGGCGATGCTAAGCACTCCACACAGCCCTTTTCCCAACCCCCAATTTCATAAAAACTTTGATTGCGAAGTGGGTTAGTTTAGCTTAAGCCCCAAAACAACAACAACTTTATTCTTGATTTAGAAAATGAGATTGTATGACATATAATGGCTATGCTGATACCATTCCCAACACTTTTTTTCAAAGAATTTGTTCTCTTTTATCTTGAAAATGAAAAAGAACAATGTCATAGTGATAAAAAAGTACGCAATGTATTAAATTTCTTTGATTAAGCGTGAGAGACTGTGTGCCAAAGCAAGGACAACCTTTTGACAAAGGCGATGCTAAGCACTCCACACAGCCTGGGCTAGTATATTAACTTGTTTTTGGTATGAAAGAGAAGGAACTGTGTGCCAAAGCAAGGACAACCTTAAAAAGGCGATGCTAAGCACTCCACACAGCCCTTTTCCCAACCCCCAATTTCATAAAAACTTTGATTGCGAAGTGGATCAGTTTAGCTTTAGCCCCAAAACAACAACAACTTTATTCTTGATTCAGAAAATGAGATTGTATGACAAATACTGGCTATGCTTATACCATTCCCTACACTTTCTTTTCAAAGAATTTGCTCTCTATTTATTATCTTGAAAATAAAAAAGAACAAATGTCATTGATAAAAAGTACGCAATTTATTAATTTCTTTGATTAAGCGTGAGAGACTGTGTGCCAAAGCAAGGACAACCTTTTGACAAAGGCGATGCTAAGCACTCCAAACAGCCTGGGCTAGTATATTAACTTGTTTTTGGTATGAAAGAGAAGGAACTGTGTGCCAAAGCAAGGACAACCTTAAAAAGGCGATGCTAAGCACTCCACACAGCCCTTTTCCCAACCCCCAATTTCATAAAAACTTTGATTGCGAAGTGGGTCAGTTTAGCTTTAGCCTTTCAACAACAACTTGAGAAAATAAATCTTTTGTATGATCAATACTGTCTGTGGGAGTTTTTCAAAGTCAACTCTTTATTGTCCGACCATAAATTAAATTCAACAATACATCTGACGGTTGCGCCAGTTTTCCGAAACAGATTTTGTCTGACGAGTAATAGAAAAAAATTAGTGTTCCAGCAATAAGCAACGGCAGCATGCTGTACTAGCCAGGCAATTAAATTTTTTTTGCATCGTGCATGGAATAAGCCAGTTCGTCCATTTGCTGAGGGAGGGAGACAGTTCACTGATATTAGTGACAAAGTAGAGGAATGGGTAATATTTGAAATATGAAAAATTGAATGACCAGAATTGGCAAAATAGTTTGTTTCTAAGATGGCTTAATTTTGGGCAGGCCGCTGCTAGACAAAAGAAAAAGCTTGTTAATATTTACAGATTGTGCGTCGATATTCGGACAAAATAGCAGTCAGAGTAGACAAACTTCCAGGCTGATTCAATTTTGTCTAGATTCGGACTGTTTTGCTGTTGAACTAGAAAATATTGGACTAGTGAGATATACCCACTAGCACCTTTTCATACACTTTTTTAGAGAAAAGTTCTTTCATCTTGAAAATAAAGAAGTAATACCTTTATAGACCTACGCGATAGAACCGAAATAAATAAACAAGTCAAGGTCTTTCAGTACTACAGTATATAAATTTTTGAAAATCGTGAAAAATCAAAGTCTTTCACCCAAAAAAAGCCCCAGCATTTTGGGTTTGCCGGCAGGATTTTGTGTCAAAAAATGGTGGGCAGAAAGAGTATTTCTGAATAAAGTTTATGAAAAATCAACCACAATCCTTTCCCCAAAAGAAAATGTCAGGGCAAATTGTTTTTCAGCCCATTTTCCACATCTTCAAAATCAGAAAACCAGTGTAAAAAGTGACCAAACCAGCTGACTTGATATTATTGTTATTTTTTCTGAAGGTACTGTCAACTGGGGTTATACTTTCATCAAACAACGAGGGATAACTTTCATCACCTCCAAATAACAGACTTTTCTGGTGCCTGGTTTTTATCAATACAAATTTTAATTACTGAAAGGAGATGGATGATTCAGCTGTTTGCTTAGACTCAAAACATAAAAAAAAATTGGAAAAACAAACATTCAAAATGACAGATTATACCCAAGCAAGGTGACAGGAAACATTCATCATCATTAGTTTCGTAGTTTGATTATATTGAGTTGTAGTACTACAGTAATCCTATCCTAAATTCTAATACACATTTTTGAAAACAGTGAGAGAAACTTCATACCTTTTGTACTTTTAAAAAGTAAAATCAGCATTTCTTTCGATCTTGATGAAGTCTTGTCGTCTTGTGTATGAATCATGTAAAATTCCAACTTTTACCTGCAGCATGTGGCTTGTGCGATTTCGTGATTCCTCGTTTTTCTTTACAAGTCCATCATCTTCAAGTTTCACTGCTTTTCGAAAACGTACATCGTAAAAACCGGGGGTATGAAACTGAGGAACTGATGTATTTTGTCAAAAAAATGCATGATTATAAAAGAATTAACAATTTCCCAAGATTAATAAAAATACATTTTTTTATAAATTTAAGAAAAAATAGTTATTTAATTTGCATACCATAGATTTTAAAGCAATATAAATTTAAAACGAGACCCCCGTCGTTCAGATTGTCCCGACGGGGGTGAACAAATAAAGAAAAAATTCTGTTATGTAGTTTTAGAAGCGTGAAAATATAATATTGTTTTAATTTATATCAAATAATAATTTTTATCCTATGAATCTTAAATTGGCATATTTTTCAGTAATAATTCAATAGAGAATAGATCTAATTATTGATATTCAACCCCCGTGAATCAAGTCCACATCAATTTTTTTTTTATGGATGGATCGTGCGCGGGAAACTAATTGACATAGCCTTGGGCCCCAATCGGATTTTTTTGCTAGAATTTCTCAGCTGAATTTCTATAAATACACAAGGTTGCAAAAGTAGAGCAAAGGGTGTGGCAGCCAAAGCACGCGATTAATCGAAAAATTTCACGTGATTTTATTTCCGCATATATGTTCCTTCATTTAACAACATTATAACAGCATACAGTTATGACTTTATCAAATTTATTACATATTTCTTAATTAAGAAGAAAATGTCAACTTCAGTCTCATTATTCAGGCAGGGACACTTTTTCGAGCCCCCAGCGGCGAACCCCAATCGGTCGGCAAGATACCCCCGGGTTTTTATGAAGCACGCTTGAAGAATCGACAATTCTACCTGGCGCACTGTCGGCACTTCAAAGGCTTTTCCTACATTACGTGTAGTCTAGTATCCTAGACGACTAAACCGAGAAACTAATTATGATATAAGCTGAATATTATGATAAAAAAAAAAGGAGCGGAATTATTGGTATAGTATAGTTTCAGACCTATCCCGTAACAATATTATCGTATTAATTATCGAATTATGAGGGAATGGGAATAACACCGAAAATTATTCCAGTCTAAATATTACGTCATATACGTCTGGTCACGAATTTCTGGAAAATTCAAATAGGAATAAAAATACATTTCGGTCGAACCACTTTTTGCTTTCGACCCTAAAAATGTTTTTAGACAATACAATTCAAGGCACCATGTCGGAACTACAAAGGTTTTTAAGATTTAACGAATCGACCGAATTTCTTTGCCTTTTTCCGACTGCTTTCGTCCGAAAAGATTCCAGACGATTCTCTGTAACGCCGTAACGCATTATCTGTGTCGGCACTTCAAAGGCGTTTAAAAACGAAAAAGAAGTTCGATTTCATTTTCCTTTCTTCACAGACAAACTTCCAGACAACTTTGTCTGGCGCATTCGAAATTTTTTGTATATAAGTTCAAATCGATATATGTCCTTTCGTGCTCATTCAATCTCTTACTATACAACAGTCTGTCGTCTGTCTGGGGTGTATTCGAAAATATTCGTATAAATTCGAGCTGTTGACGTTAGGCAATAATCATTTGCCTTTCATCATCCATTCGGTCAAGACGTCGTCGCATCTAACCAGAGTAACCATAACATCTTAATCATGGGCGCTGAACAAAGCACACAAGGTATGTATAGAAAGTGAATATTATCTAATTCTAATTGATTCTGTTATTGACCCTTCGCTGCTCATTCCACATCCCCAGGCTAACTTTATATGATTTTGATGGCTCGAGTTTAAGGTTCGAAGTATCAGTCAAATAAATCTCTAAGGAAAGGAAAAACCGTTTTCCTGTATTTTAGTAAGAGTAGCACTTGTGTCACGTGGAAATACTGCATTCAGTATATTTAAGTACTTTTTTTTCTATTTGTAGAAACGATTGAAATCGAAACCCAAGAAATGCCACTTGCACCTGTTGCACGTCCAGCCACGACAAGTTCGATAAAAGTTAACAATGAAACGGACTTAGAAATTGAAGTAATACTGAAAGCATCAACACTATCGGAGCCAGAAGCAAGCAAAGTGACAATAAAAAGGAAACGCGTGGCAGCCGGGACCTCAATTCGAACGAAATGTCACGTAAAACCATCTCTTAACAAACGCGATGTCCATGCCTGGGCATACGATCGATATGGTGAGCGACTGAAGATAAACGGACAAGAAAAACTCGTCTTGGACTTAGATGACGAAGACATTGTCACGATGAAAGTTTCCAAGAGGAGGAATTGACATTGAATTTAAAATAAAGAACAATGAACCATTCTTATTCAACTTATATTTTTTGTTAACTTTGTTCTGTATCTATGCCTATCTGCCATCAGTATTATGTTAAAAAGTATCTATCTAAACTGTAAAGTTATCAAAAATGTTATTCTGTAATTTCTGGAATCGTTATTCTCATTAAAATATTCAAGGTACGGACTAAGTTCAGTAAGTTTTTGAGATTATGTGAAATTTTTGAGATTTTTAATGTGAATTTTTTGAGATTTCGCTAATTTTTCTAAAAAATTCTGGAAATTTTTCGGGATTTTTCGGTGGTATGAAATAATGTAATAAAATTGTCGAATTGTCATAGTTAGGTCGACAACCTTAGTTAACACAGATGCCCTTTAATCGCCCTGAGAGAAAAATTGAGGCGGGTAAATCACTTGAGAAGTGTACGAGGCCAAAAGCGTTTTTTCATAGAGATTTCAATGGTTTTGGGGAATTTTTTAGAGATTATTTGGATTTCTCAGGATTTTCTGAGATTTTTTAAAAAAATTTTCAGAGATTTTCTGAATTCTAAATCTTAGAAATCTTTTGGATTTTTTAAGAGGAAGTTTAGGGACAATTAGGGGATTTTCGGCATTTTTTTTTTTGACAAACTAAAGATTTTATTTTCGTAGACATTTAGGGTTTTTTGACTTATTTCATTTTAAAAGAGGGTAGTGGGACGAACCTGCCGGCGCACCGGACTCGACAGCACTGAACGTAGTGGATGTCCGATTTCCGGTGTTGGATAAGCATACTTTTTACCACCGGACAATCCTAACACCGGACTCAAAGTCCAATGTGTTTTGTGCGGGTAAATTTTTTTCCGATGCATATGCCTGGTGCCTAGAACTCTCGGTATTCAACACCGGACTTACCACGTCCGGTGTAGTGAAAGGATACTTTTTGACACCGGACTGTCCTGTGTGCCGGCAGAGTCGTGTAGTGGGTGGTGTTATAATTGGGTTGTCAGCTTTTATTCTTCCTCTATAATTAATGCGGATTAATTATTTTGACAAAGTCGGACTAATTTATTTCCTCTGAAATTTAGCGCGGACGCTTTTCAACTATTTCTGATTTTCCTCTAATTTAACGGGGTAAAAGTCGATTTTTTCTCTAATCATAGTGCGGATTATAAAAGATGCTGTTAAAATTCTGTTTTAAGATCTCTCTTTCACAATCTGAAGCTCCAATAATACTAAAAATCAGAAGGATCATCTGTTTCTTGATTTTTCTTCTTGACGGAAGGAATTGACTTTTGAGACAAGCACTGTTTGTAGAAAGCTCTACTCCTCAAAAGTTTAAGAAAAAAACAAAAACAAAAGCAAATTTGTCTGTTTTATTATTTTTCCTCTTATTTAGTGCGGGTAGACTGAAATTTTCCTCTAATTTTTAGTGCCATAGGAAAGTAAACGGTTCAAAGTAAATTATTTCCTCCTACTATTAGTGCAGTACCTCCAAAAAAATAATTATTTAATCAGCCGCACTTAATTGCAATACACGTATTTCCTCTTAGCGGATTCATGTAAAAAAGTCACGAAAAACGTCGAGAAAGTCTCTGATTGGCTGAAATATTGCATATACAAGCATATTTTTCAAAATGTCCAGAGTATGAGGTAATCTTTGCATGCCTCCGCCAATCAAACAAAAGTTTGTTTACTCGACGTTTTTTCGTGACTTTTGCATGAATCTGTTAATAGGAAATAGGTGTATTATCCAAAAGTCTCAAAAATCCCGAAAATCTCAAAAAATTCCATGAGTCTTCCGAGCTCGTACAATTTTTTTTCCGAGTGATTTACTGGATGGTTTGGTTTACACAATTTCACCTGACCGTACAACGGAAATTTTTAGAAAAAGTCTTTGGCACCACGCCGCCGCAGCCCCGAATTTTCGAGATTATCGGGTCCAACGATCAACATTTAAGGTTACAACAACAAAGAGAGTCGAGAGCCGCCTGATTGATTGCTGATGGCGGTACGTTCCGGGGGGTACTACTCTTGCCGACCGACGGGGGTGCTCCGCTGAGGTTCGAAAAATGGACCCTACGTGGGACTCGCTTTTGCAAAAAAAGTAACCCTGAATGGGACTAAAAATTCCAAAATTTTCTCAAAATTCACTACTTTTTCCCAAATTTTCCAAAAAAAAAGGCACCCTACGAGGGACTGATTTTTCTATTTTGGTTGTTTTTGCAACCCTACCTGGGACTCGCAGAGGTTAAAATAGGTACCCTGACCAGCGGCGCATCCCCGTAGCCCATTTTGCCTGGTACCCCCCCGGGTACATTAAAGACATCTGCCAATCTCTCCGATGGGATCCGAGTCTCATTAAAGGTCTATTTTCAAACTTTGGTTCGTATACAGTGGGTCCAGAAAAAAAGAAGTGGAACAGAATTAAAGTAAAGAAAAAGCCTCTCATACCTTGTTAGATAGAGCGGTAGAGTTTGGGATAAACTGTTAACACTTCTGCACCGAAAATTTCCGAAATTTCCCTCTTCTAAATTATTCCCTTTACACAGTGACCTAAGTTAGACGATAGGATCGTCTAATACCACTAGCGTTATTTATTTGTCTGTTTGTCACTGGCGTAATACTGTGATGTTATTAAAGTCTAGGTAACTCTTGAGTAATGGGTCCGAAAGTTTGAGCCGTGAGTCGGAAATCTTGAGTAGAGAGTCGGATCTTTGAGTTTGGAAATGCTGGGACCGAAACTTGTTTAGATGAGTGGTTTCTACTAACCTCATCGCATAATAATTAAAAATACATAATGCATGCAAAATATATAACCCATAATGATGCATAATAATATAGAACGTGTAATAATGTTAATGTATAGAACACAATAAAACAGGTAAATATGTTCATAATGCAAAAACACATAAGGCATAATAACAGGCATAATGAACCAACATTAGAAATTACACCAAATTTGACTTTTGGTGACGATGGAGTTAGCAATCGATATCAGGGAGGGCAAGAAAGCATCTCTAGGGGCGTGAAGCGTTTTTAGTTTTTCCTCTTCCTGCGCAGTCCTTTACAAACGACAGTCTTTTTACAAACAAACGGTTTCGTCGGTATTTGAGGTTGATTTTACCAAGGACGAATCGAGGAAACAGGTCAAAATTTCCAGGAAAAGTAATTTGCGACACATTATTTCCCCAAAAAGACCCAGGAAACAGGTCGAAATTCCAGGAAATGAATTTGAGTTCAAGAATAACCTTGCAAAAACTCAGGAACAGGTCGAAATTTCCAGGAAATGTAATTTGAGTTCAGGAACTCGCCTTGATAAAACCTAGAACCAGGTTGAATTTCCAGGAAATATGATTTTTGAATGGAGGCTCATATTTTTCCAGGAAACAGATTTTATTTCTAGGAAGGCGATTTTCTAAGAATGGGAAAAAGCTCAATTTTCCAGACAATGGGGTAGGGAACAGCTGTTAAAAAAAGGTCCTCGGTGCTGCTTTCGAAAAGACTTTTT